>NC_056523.1:274901106-274927524 GCF_019175285.1 Sceloporus undulatus
ACCTCCAACCTACTTTCCCACCAGAAATTCCCAAATTGCAACACACACCTTGTACTTCTATTTTTATATGAAGCGGAACACTTTGAGACTTGAGTGTAATTGGTACACATTTGTCTCTTTCTAACTATCGACAGTCAACAAAGGAATGAGAGTCTGCTGCACTGAAACAGGATAAACACAGCCTTCTTTTTATGTATGATAACAGTGCATGTGGGAAGGGTCTAGGGGTCTTGGTAGACCACAATCTATATACCTCCAACCTACTTTCCCACCAGAAATTCCCAAATTGCAACACACACCTTGTACTTCTATTTTTATATGAAGCGGAACACTTTGAGACTTGAGTGTAATTGGTACACATTTGTCTCTTTCTAACTATCGACAGTCAACAAAGGAATGAGAGTCTGCTGCACTGAAACAGGATAAACACAGCCTTCTTTTTATGTATGATAACAGTGCATGTGGGAAGGGTCTAGGGGTCTTGGTAGACCACAATCTATATATTAGTCAAAAGTGTGATGTGGTGGCCAAAAAAGCCAATGTAGTTTTAATATAATAATAATAATAATAATAATAATAATAATAATAATAATATATTTTCCCACCTCTCCCAGTGGATTGAGGTGGGATTACAGTCCGTTAAAACCCATGCATCAATAATAAAATACATATAAAATACATCAATAAAAATAATACAATTAATCTTTAACTCATCATGATAACTGTCATCGTTCAGCCTGCGAGGGAGTGAACAGGCAGGCCCAGCTCCACCAGGGCTAGCCTGAAGAAGAAGAGCCCTCCCTCCAGTCCATCTGCCTTGGACCAGGCCTCAGAGGGAAAGAATAATCACTGGACCTCATCCCCTTTCCCACCACCATTCCCTTCTCCTTTTGTGTCGTGTCTTTTAGATTGTAAGCCTGAGGGCAGGGAACCGTCTAATTAAAATAATAATTGTAAGCCACTCTGATTGCCTTTTGGGCTGAAGGGTGGGGTATAAATACCATAAATAAATAAAATAAATAAATCATCAAGTGGAAATGCAGTAGATTCGTACAATGGTCTGAAGGTGTCTCTTACACAAGGTCAGATGGGGAAGCTTGCTGGAAGAGATCCGTCTTAAGTGCCTTCTTAAACGGCTCCAAGAAGGTAATGAGGCAAATCTCTTCCGGGAGACTGTTCCACAATTTCGGAGCAGCTGCTGTGAAGGGTCTCTGGGAAGTCGATGTGAGCCTGGTTGACTGATATTCTAACATGTTCTTCCCAGATATTCTGAGAGTGTAACTCAGGCCCAAGCCATATAGGGCTTTAAAGGTAATAACTAACACCTTGTATTGAGCCCGGAAGCTAAATGGCAGCCAGTGAAGAGATTTTAAGACAGGTGTTATATGGTCAAACCTGGATGAACCAGTGACCAGTCTGGCTGCTACATTTTGAACCAGTTGAAGCTTCTGAACTTGGTACAAGGGTAGCCCCATGTAGAGTGCATTACAGAAATCAAGACGAGAGATTACCAATGCATGTACCACTGCTTCTAGGTCTTTTTGGTCCAGGTAGGGGTGCAGTTGGCATATCAACCGAAGTTGGTACCAAGCACTCCTGGCTGTCGCATCCACTTGAGATGACAATTGTAGCGACGAGTCCAGGAGTACTCCCAAACTGCGAACTTCATCCTTTAGGGGAAGTGTGACCCCCATCCAGGACTAGTTGACAAATCTCCATCCCCGGACTTAAGATACCTATTGCAAGTACCTCCGTTTTCTCTGGATTCAGCTTGAGTTTCTTTTCCCTCATCCAGCCCATTACCGACTCAAGGCAGGCCTCCAGAGGAGAGATGCCATCTTTTGTCACTGCAGCAGTTGGAGAAATAAAGAAATAAATTTGGGTGTCATCAGTGTACTGATAACACCGTGCCCCATGTCTCTGGGTAATCTCTCCCAGTGGCTTCATGTAAATGTTAAACAGCATGGGGTACAGGATGGCGCCCTGAGGGATGCCAGATGTTAGCTCTCTTTTAGAAGAGCAGCTGTTCCCCAGCATCACCATCTGGAATCTGCCTGAGAGGTAGGAACGGAGCACTGGAGCGCAGTACCCCCAATACCTAACTCCCTCAGGAGTACCAGAAGGATACCATGGTCTATGGCCATGATGGCGAACCCGTGGCACGTGTGCCACTGGTGGCACGTGGTGTGGTGTCACCAGGCACAGGGGCGAGGGAGAAGGTGGAATGGGCGTGTGCCCATTCTGCCTCCTCCCTGCCATTTTTAGGCCTCCCACTGTGGGAGGAGGAGACAGAGGCGCTTGCGCGTCTGTCTCCTCCTCCCAGCCCTCTTCCCTCCCGGCTTGCCTTGGCTTGCCGGGGCAGAGCCCTTTCCCGGCTAGTGAAGGCCGTGGAGGAGGCAGCTGGGACGCGTGCCCAGCCGCCTCCTCCTCCTCCCGGCTTGGGAGGAAGCCTCGGCATGCTCCCAGGCCGGGAAAGAGCGCGGGGGCCTCCTGGCATCGCAGCGATCGCCGCGGTGCCAAGGGGCCTCCCTCTCCTCTCGGCTTGGGAGGAAGCCTCGGCCTGCTCCCAGGCCGGGAAAGAGCGCGGGGGCCGCCTGGCATCGCGGCATCCTGGGGGTAGAAGCCCTGCCCCCAGCACGCGACCTCAAAAAGGTTCGCCATCACTGGTCTATGGTATCGAAGGCCGTTAAGATGTCCAAGAGCACCAACAGAGTCACACTTCCCCCATCGATGCCCAGATGCAGATCATCGACTAAGGCGACCATGGCAGTCTCAACTCTGTATCCCACCCTGAAGCCAGTTTGAAATGGGTCTAGATAATTGGCTTCCTCTAAGACAACTTCGAGTTGGAAGGCAACTGCCCTCTTGATCACCTTGCCCAAGAATGGTAAAAGGGAGACTGGTCTATTGTTATTTCTTACCAGGAGGTCTTGAGAGGGTTTTTTTTCAAACGCGGTTTGAGCCTTTATTGACTGGACCACAGTGTCTGGATGAGAAAAGTAATAGTACAATTCTATTCTGCTTTGAAACAGGCCTTACCCAGAATACTATGTCCAGTTCTGGACATCACAGTTCAAGAAGGATATAGACAGGCTAGAATGTGTTCAGAAAATGATGACCAAGATGGCAAAAGGTCTGGAAACCAAACTCAACAAGGAATGGCTTAGGGAGCTGAGTATGTTTAGCTGGGGGATGATAGCCATATCCAAATACCTGAAGGGTGTTGTGAAGAGATCAGATCACCAACAAATGGATTCAAATTAAAGAAAAAAACATTCCACCAAAACATTAGGAAGAACATCTTGACAGTAAGAGCTGACTCAGTGATGGGGTGGTGGGCCCACAATCTTTAGAGATTTTTAAACAGAGGTTGGATGGTCATATCTCATGAGTGCTTTGGTAGTGTATTCCTGCATGACAAGGGGCTGGACTAGTTGGCCCTTGTAGTCCCTTCCAACTACAGTCGCCCCTCCCAACTCATGGATCTGGGATCCATGACCTTGAATACTCACAGAGGGGTGACCTCCATTCTTTCCAATGGGGTGTGCCCCGTGCATGCTTGTGGGGGGAGGGGTCTGGAATGAATCCTCCATGAAAATGGAGGGCCAACTGTATTTGATTCTATGCTTCAGCTTTATTTCTTTCCCTTTCCTCCCCTTCATTTCTACCTCTTTGTGGCTCACCATTTTCATGAGCACACCTACCTTCTGTGGCAAATAGCTTCCCAAATCCCTGTTTTGCAATTTCAAGAGTGTGTTCCTCCACAACTTAAATAGTAAATAGTAAGTTTCCACATTGCTGCCTTTTTTTCAGTCTCTGTGTCAGGATGATTAGAACTAGCATACTAGCCTATGTACTAGGTTTAGTGTTTTAAGAAAGCACTTTCTTTCTTTTGTATAGTTTGCATTAAAGAAATATAGCTTATACGCTGTGAACTGAATAGCTGTTTAAATTGTATTGTTGTTTACTCCCAGAGTAGCTGTCCCTCGATTGGTGGAAATTCAGTGCATAAATCTGCTGAGTGCATGCCAGATGTCTGGAAAAGGTACTTCATGTGTGTTTAAATGCATGGAAACACTACTGAGATCAGTGGGCCCTAAAGTTTAAATGTTAAGTATTCCAGAATTCTTTTCTTCCTTAGATGTGTTAACATTCCACTCAGTTCTTTTAAGATGGTAGGGGGTGCTTTGTTTCATAACGATTAGTTGGTTTCATGACTGAGCAATGATTTGAATCTGGAGTCTTCCAGAGTCAAAAGCAATACACCATAGTCTGACTGCATGAATAATAGATTGTTCTCAGTACTGAATAATAGATAAAACATGTCACCAGGAATGTCTAATTTTGCCATAATTCTCAAACATTTCAATATAGAAAGGTCAGATATGCATTTTTAAATATTTTACACATCTGTATTTTCCCACATCTGTTGATCTCTTGTTTCCTCTTGCCTGTATCACTAGAAGGTTAAAGCTAGACTCGCCTAAGCTTTTTGTTTTTAAGGAAAGACAATAATAACCCTTAAGTTATTTCTGATAAGCATGATCTTAGAGACACACAGGTCAGCAAGGGTTGGAAACATGTGGGTCTCAAGATGTAACTGGACTGCAGTTCCTGTCAGTGAGTCGTAGGAGAAGTTCTAGTCTATCAGCATGTGGAGGACTATGCATTCCAGCTATACAGGGTATGTCTTCAGATTCAAAGATGTTGCTCACTCTGCCCTCAGTGTTTGAACATTGTTACCCAAGTATGCGTTCAGAACACATGCTTATCAAGGATCATTTAACTTTGGTGATAATGGAGTTTACCGCACTGCCCTTCCCATCCTTTCCTCCTGAGCCAGGTGTGGGAAGAAAACTTTTAAACACAGATTTTATCGCACGCCTCCGTGCCTAGGCAAAAAGCATCCCATACTCAAAGGTACCCAGATACAGAATACACAAACACACCTGAAAAACATAAAATATGCCCCAAAGCATAAATTTAAGAGATGTCAGAAGCTGACTCTCATTAGTTCCGTTGGACCTGTTAAAAGTTGGGAGCACTCCTGGCTGGCACCTTCAAGTATAGAAGAATAAAGTAACAGGGTCTCTAAACCAGAGCCAGGACTTTGTAGCAGGGCTTTGAGAAAGAGAAGGAGCTAACGAAATTCTCTGGCTAACATCCCAGATTCTGGGCTCTGAAAGAGTGATTTCAGCTTGGAGCAAAGCTTAGTTTTAGCAGTAACTTGAGCAGGAGAGGGCCAAAGCCAGGTCAGGGATTTTCAGCAAGGGGCCTTTAGAAAGAAGCAGGCAGCTCAAGTGATTGCTTCCAGTAGATCCCAAAACAGAGTGAATTGCTCTGAATTTGAGATTCTTTTTAAAAGTATCTCAGACCTAAGTATGACATCAGAATTTCTCTAAGACATAGCAACTTCTTCAAACAAAAGGCTTCTTGTGAGATCTCACCCAAGATTTGGGTTAATCAAAGGTGATAATAGCTCAGACAAGCACCCACCCACTCAAGAAAGTTATCATAGAAGTATTAAGTCAATCTGCCTTGCTCTAAATGTGATATTTCCTGTTAGAACCATTTCCTGTCTGTAATGCATTGTTTTCCAACTGCAGGGGCACAAGTTGGAAAAGACAGAACCTTGTCTGGGTGGTATTCCATATTCAGTTGTTGAATCAGGAAACTTAACAGACCTAGTGGTGCTAGATAATGGAATTCATCCTTTCAGAAATGGGTGTTAGATACAAGCCTTGTACCTAGGAGAGGCTTTTCCAGCTCTTCTGCATCCTTGCCCACCTTTTCATTTTGGGATATATACATAGGGTTGACATACGTCAGGACCACCAAACCGGGACAAATGTAGGACAACATTTTCAAATGTAGGATACTTTTTTTAATGGAGGACACCCCGCGCCCCTTCCCAGCCTCTAAGGAGACCGAGGCCTCCCTAGAGGCCAGGAAGGGGCGTGGGGCATCCTCCATTTAATAAAAAGTGTCCTACAAAAAAGTGTCCCTCCTTCGTGGCCTCTGAGGAGACCGAGGCCTCCTTAGAAGCCAGGAAGGAGAGCGGGGGCTGGCCGTGATTGCCGCGATCACAGCCGGCCTCCTCCCTCTTCCTTGGCCTTTAAGGAGGCCCAGGCCTCCTTAAAGGCCAGGAAGGCACGCGGGGGCCTGCCGCGATCACGGCCGGCCTCCGGGAAGGAGAGAGAAGGCCATGGAGAGTCATGGAGGGTGGCAGAGGTTGGCGCCGCCTCCACCTTCCCCTCCTCCGCTCCAGGCCTCGCTGCCCTCCTCTTCCTCCGCACGGCCATGCGCGGTGGAGGAGGAGGAGGGCAGCAAGGCCCCGGCTGCAACTGGGATTGTCCCGGTTTTTGGCGGCACCCGTGATGGGAGGGGGACGGTGCCGCCAAAACCGGGAAAATCCCGGTTGCAGCTGGGATATGGCAACCCTATATATACAGTACAAGTACATCTCGGTAAGGATGCTGTACAAATATGGCCATCAGGCTACAACATACCATGCAAAAGAGTCTTGAACTAGTACTGGAAAGACCCAAGTTCTTTCTCTACCATAAAATTTCACTGAATTTTACAATAAAAAATAAAGATAATAAACAGTAGTAAAGATAAGCCAACAATTTACATGTACACAGGCTCTGGCCTGCATCTGGTTAGTGATATATTCAGGTTATACTACACATGCAGAATTATGTTTTTTGGACAATCTGCAACCATCATATCCTGCTGATTGTGACACAAGCAGAGTTGTGCATGTGGGATCATAGCACATGCAGTAAAACATTAATGTATACAAAGTAGCATTTGAATATGCATTTATTCCATGCATTGGCATTACATTTTACAATTGCCCAATGGGTTATCATCCATGCATTGTGTTACATTATTATTCAGTACAAAGGGTTATGTAACAAAACTCCACCAGCATATATTTATAATATGCTGTAGGATTTCAGTCATAGCCTACCCACGTGAACAAGCTTATTGGGAAAAGCCTAGTTTCAACAGAATGTGAGAAAATCTCAACTAGTACATGTGATACAATTGTCCCATTTACACATTACGTGGCTGTGGATACACCAACAAAAAATCTTGTAGTACATTAAAGATAAAGATTGTCAAGTCATGTCCAAACATAAGGGGTGGTGCTTGTGTCCATTACTAAGCTGAAGAGCCCGCATTGTCAGAGATTACTCTGTGATCATGTGGCCAGCATGACTGCACAGAATGCTGTTTAATAATAATAATAATAGAGTTTATTTATATCTTCCCACCTCTCCCAATTGGATCCAGGTGGGATCACAACAGAGTTTAAAAAATACAATTAAAACATTACAATATTATTATCACACAAGTTAAAACGACAGTTAAAAACATAAAATCAACAATCATGGGGTCAGATGCTCTTGTTCCATATAGAAACAGTCTGTAATTCATAGGTCAGGTGGGTATGCATGTTGAAAAAGCTCTGTCTTAACCGCCTTCCTGAAAGTTTCCAGGGATGTAGCAAGGCGGATCTCCTCTGAGAGTCCATTCCATAGTGTGGGGGCAGCTATACTAAATGCTTTTTGGGAAGTAAAAACATATTTAGATGCTGGTATCTCTAACAGTCTCTTCCCATTTTTTCTAAGAGTGCGGGGCGGATTGTATAGGGAGATGCGTTCCCGTAAGTAACTCGGGCCCAAGCCATGTAGGGCTTTAAACTTCCCACTGAAGTAATACCTATTTATCTCTAATTGCATTTGCATGCTTTCAAACTGCTAGATTGGCAGAAGCTGGGACTAGAGATGAGAGCTTACCCCCATAATGTGGCACTTGGGCCGTAGTACGTTAAAAAGGAACAAATTTGATTTGGCATATATTTTGGTGGATCACAGCCCATTTCATCAGATGCATGATATGATGGATCTGCTATCTCAACAGTGATTATGCTGCTTTCCTTTGAAGCATAAGCAGTACAGAAATATTTGGGACAGAACATGGATAATCACAAGTAATTAATTGCCCAGTACAGTGCCCCCCTCCTTTGCTCATAGTAAGGCTGTAAGAGACCTGACTTAACTTTCTCCATTCCCAAAGTTTACTTAGCATTATCAACTTGAGAATTAACCTGAAGATCAATTCCGAAAAGTGAGACTAAAATGGTCCTGCTGTATCTACAAAGCCTGCATCCAATTAGCTATCCCAACACAGCTGTAGCAGTTCTAGATGAGAAAGAATGTATGTGTACCATGTCTTTTGCACACCTTACTCTTTGTTGGTGTTGTATGCCTTCAAGTCGCTTCCAACATATGGCAACCCTAAGGTGAGCCTATCATGGGGTTTTCTTGGCAGGTTTCTTCAGAAGAGGGGTTGCTATTGCCATCCTCTGAGGCTGAGAGAGTGTGACTTGCCCAAAATCATGCAGTGGGTTTACATGCCCAAGCTGGGATTTGAACCCTGGTCTCCAGAGTCATAGACCAACTTTCAAACCACTACACCATGATGGATCCTACAACTTACTCTACATATAGTTAAAGGAGCCAGCAATAATTTTTAACACTGTCCAATTAAGATCCCCAACTTTTACTCCTGGAATATGCTAGGTAAATATTTCTAAAAAGACCTTGAATTGTGATTAGTTGGTTGGCTGTACCATTCACCCCTTGTGAACACAATATAGAAGTTCCAACCACAACCCTACCAGCATTCTGGACTGTCATGTACTCTTGGAGAAGCACTGAAGCAAACCTGTATTTAGAGTTGACTAAAGCCGGCAACTTGGGAAGCTATTGTGTACAAATAAGTGATGCTTTTCAACCAAAGGATGATGGTGGTGGTGGTGATGATGATTATGATGATGATTTATTTATATAGCACCATCACTGTACATGGCACCTTCCATGAGTAGTTTACAGTCATTAATTTGTCCTCAGGCTTGTTTACAGTCTGAAAAGATACAAGGAAAAGGTAGTGGGGGGAAGGAACAGATACTGGCTGCTGTTTTCTCCCTCTTAGGCAACAGCAGTGGCAGTTGGGATGAAGGTAGGACCTTTCATCAGTTGCTGGGCTTAGACCTGATTGAGCTATGTCTGCCTCTTCTTTCCCTCTGAAGTCACAGCAAGAGGAGGAGCTGTTATATTGTGACTTGCTCCTGACCAGACATCTGGTGTGACTACTTTTCATTTAGACCTATCATGCCTGCTGCTGGAATCTGTCTCTTTCCCCAGAATGTCCCCATATTGGAATCCCCACCCAATTCCATGTTTAAGAGAGACAATGGAAGAGGAAGCCTGGGGCCAGGGGACAAATAATTGTACCACATAAGTACATATTTATTTATTTATTTTTATCCTGCCTTTCTCCCAAAATGGGACCCAAGGCGGCTAATAAGTTAAAACTGTACAATTAAAATCATAAAAATATAAAAATTACAAATATAAAAATTTAAAACATACAGAGTTAAAATTAAACAATCCAAGATCAGCCCTCTCATCTCCAAATAAAACCAAGCCTGCCAGATCCCAAAAGGCCTGTTTAAACAAAAATGTCTTTACCCGCCTACGAAAGGCTAGCAGTGAGGGGGCCAGCCTAGTCTCCCATGGAAGGGAGTTCCACAGGGTAGGAGCAGCCACTGAGATGGCTCGCTCTCGGGTCCTCACCAGGGAAGCCTGGGATGGTGATGGGACCAAGAGAAAGCCTTCTCCTGAGGATCTTAGGGCTCTAGGTGGTTCATATGGGGAGATACGGTCTTTCAAATAGTCTGGACCTAAGCCGTGTAGGGCTTTATAAGTCATAACCAGCACTTTGAATTGTGCTCGGAAACGAACTGGTAGCCAGTGAAGCTCTTTCAATACAGGAGTTATATGCTCCCTGTAATTGTTCATCACTAACCCACCATAAGGTGAGCATCACAGTCTCATGTCCACCAACAACTTTGCAGAGTGCAAACTTCCTAACAAATGAATCTTGCCAACATTAGAACTATGTCCTCTCTTAGGGTGCATCTGCACTATATAAATAATGCAATTTGACATCACTTTAAGTGCAGTAGCTCCATCCATTTTACAAGGTCTTTAGCCTTTTCTGCCAAAGGGTGCTGGTGCCTCACAATACTACAAGTCCTAGGGTTCTGTTGAATGGAGCTATGGCAATTAAACTGGTGCCAAACTGCATTATTTTGACAGTGTAGATGCATTCTATAACATTAGTACGTATATTCAAATGGTATATTAAAAGCTAATAGATTTATTACAGCTGGCACTTTCATGGACTAAAGCGCAACTCCTCGGATGAGTGAGTATAATGTAAAGGGTTCAGATATATGAACATTAGAAAACAGGAGAGGAACATTTCAGTGACTGCTCTCTGGCTCTGGAACTCCCTTCCTAGAGACGTTTGATTTGTAACTGACCCCATCCTTCCATAGTCAGGTGAAGAATTTTGTATTTCAACAGGTGTTTGAGGATTGCTTTCTCATGGTGAAAAGGCCTTTAATAATGTGCTTATTGATTTTATTCATTGTTTTTCTTTCTAATGGACATACTTTTAATTCTTGTTAATTCTATTTGATATTCTAGTTATATTTTATCTTTTATAGAATATTTACATTTAGCTGTATTCCATATTAACTTTTGCAAGCCACCTTCTGCCCCAGAGTGGGTAAAGGCACAATATACATAAGCAAAACAACAACAACCGAAAAACTCTGTCATTCCAAAATGTTGCTATATATTTTATTAGACAGTCCAAGGAGAAAGGGCCTAACATAATGTGTTGCATTGTCTATTGGTTGGTTTCTTTTTCATGGTTATGTTTGTGATGGGTTTTAATTGTGTTAGTGGCTTATTACATTTTAAACCCATTTATGATTCTAATTTTAGTTATATTCCCTTTAATTTTTGTAAAAGCTGCTCACCTTGAGTCTCAAGCTGGGGAAAAGGCAGGATAGAAGGAGAAAGACTAGAAAGACGAGGAACAGCAGTACTAGAGCATATGGCTAGATTCTTGACCATGAAATCAGAGTGGAATCAGATACAGAACAGTTCTGACAATGACAATTATATCATTAGCACAGGACATTAACAAAAGAGTTGGCAATGACAATGCCGATATCCTGGCAAAAAGTCAGATGGTTAGCATAAATCATGTATTATAGACATCCATTTTACAGTTCTGCTGGAGTGAGGAAGCATTTTGGGACTAGGGATGTAGATTGTGACCTCATTTGCCCTCTCAGACTAAATGAGAAAGTGTACACCCACAGGCTCCTTGACATGAGGAGATCATTTTCTCTGAGTAATTTTTGTACATGTTCATAAATGCCAAAAAAGTATGAAAACTCTACTGCCTTGTTGCATGGGCTATTATTAAAAAGCCAATATATAATAACATTTTGGATGGACTGTTTATGTCTTAGTGAGAAAAAACAATCAATTAAAATGTAAAAAATCTGTCTTTTTGTGCCTTTGATATGAGTGCATGTGGGGGTGATTGCTTAACTGTGTACAGGCAAAAGATGCAGAGACATTTCGCCCTGATTGCAGAAAACTCAGTTGAAGAAAGAAAACACTTGGTTTCTAGTGGACTCACACTAGCATCCATTATAGCTTGGAGAATCCTATACAGGAGGAGTAGGCTTCAAGTGGACCTCCAGATGTTCTTGGTCTGCAGCTCCCAGCATTCCCAGCACTTTATTGTAGATTATTTTATATTGTGTATTATTTTAATATTTCATTGTTTAAGGGAGGGAAGGGGGTTTCGGGATTTTGTATGGAGTTTTAATATGTAAGCCACCTCGATTATCTTTGATAGAGAGGCAGGATACAAATAAAATTATTATTATTATTATTATTATTATTATTATTATTATTTATTCCCCATCACTGGTTAGGTTGACTAGGGCTGCTGGGATGCAGGGGCCCCAGAAGTCTTTTTAATTGGAGGACGGTCAGCTCTGGCAGGAAGGCTAGTATTACTTTTGGTTTCTTGCAGGTACTCACAGTGGGAGGGCATATTACGTCCTTCATCATTATCACAGCATCCTTAAATATGAAGACTCTTACTTAGAAGTGCCGTTCATGTGTCCGCTGTGGCTCACTCTAAGTAGATGTGCACATGTTAGATATGCAGATCTTTCTCTGAAGAAGCCAGACACAGATGCTGGTGAAATGTCAGGAACAAACTCTTCTAGAACATGGCCCCCCTAAAACCCACAAAACCAATCTTTATTATTCCTGTGATGGCTCAACCGCCATTCATGCCTTAATGTTTCTTAGTGCTGCCTTCATAGGACTTTGGTGACCAAATTTTGCCAGACCATTAATTACCACGTAACTAAGACAAACCAGCCTGGCCTAGTGGTTTGAGCGTTGGACTATGACTCTGGAGAGCAGGGTTCAAATCCTGTCTCAGCCATGAGAACCCACTGGATGATCTTAGCCAAGTCACATGCTCTCAGCCTCAAAGGATGGTAGTGGCAAACCCCCTCTGGAAAAACTGGCAAACTCCATGACAGGTTTGCCTTAAGGTCGCCATAAGTCAGAAATAACTTGAAATCACACAATAACAAAAAATAACAATTGCAGATCTACTTCTGGTTTAATGGTGACATCCACTTGAAACCATCACAGAGCCTCAGAGGAAGGCCATGGTAAAGGCCCTCAGAACAAATCTTGCCAAGGAAACCCCACGATAGGAGTGCCATAAGTTGGAAAAGACTTGAAGACACACAAGAACCAAGAACATGTTGTGGGTAGGAAAAGATGTCAGAGGCAGGGAGGGTGACACCATGACTTCTCTCACTAGAGGGAGCCAGCCCTAGTGACGCCCCTGGAGACTGACCTCCTGCAGAGTGACCAATGTCCTCTCTTCCAAGGAGAAGGAGGCACCACAAAATGTAGGACATTCCAGAAAAATGCAGGCCACGACCAAATAAAAGCTAAAAACACTCAAAGAAATAGAAACCCATTCTCCAAACAGAAGGATGAAATGGAAGGCAGGTCCTGGAAAAGGAGGATGCTGGGTCCCCCTGAGAGTGGGCATCTTGGAATTCCTCCTGGACAGAAGCCAGAAATGGAGGACAGGTCCTGGAAAAGAATGATGTTGGGTCCCCCTGTCTTCCATTTCATCCTTCCGTCCAGGAGGCGTTCCCAGGTGGCCACTTCCAGGGGGACCTGGCATCCTCCTTTTCCAGGACTTGTCTCCATTTCCTATCTGAAATGTTAGGATAGGTCCCGGAAAGTGAGGATGTAGGGTGCCCCGAAAGAGGACATTTTGGAGTTTCTCCTGAACAGAAGGTGCAAATGGAGGACAGGCCCTGGAAAAGGAGGACGCTGGGTCTCCCTGAAAGTGGACACTTTGAAGCTTCTCCTGGGCAGAAGGTTGAAGTGGAGGACAGGTCCCGGAAAAGGAGGACAATGGAGGACGGGTCCGGGGGAAAAGGAGGACACGTGTTGCCCATGCCCAACGGGGGGGCTTGTCCCAGGCTCCGCTCTCTTCCTCCTTCCTCTGGCTTTTTCAAAAGTAGAGCCCCCTGCTGTCCCCGCCCCCTGTCCCCTGATTGGCCAGTCTTGGCTCGTCCTTTCCCCACCAAGCGGAGGGGCGGGGCTAGGTTAGGCCACGCCCCCGGCTCCTGCCTCGCCTCTCTTACCTAAAGAAGGGAAGAAGGCAGCCGCGGAGGAGGCAGCGATGGGAGAGGAGCCGCGGAGGCGAGCCTTGGCCCGCGGGAGGAAGCGCCCTCAGCAGCAGCAGCCCCAGCCCCAGCAGCCCTTCCCCTGCCCTCCTTTGCCCTCCAGCAGCTGAGCCCCTTTTGAGTCACCCCTCTTTTCTCCTCCTTCTCTGCTGGAAGAAGAATTAAAATAAAGCCCCTCTTTCTTGCCAAACAAAGGAAGCAGAAGGGGCTGTTTTTAGTTACTATTTCATACCCAGAGAGAGAGGTTAGTGGCTGGCGGTCTCCGCATCTCTTCCCCTGGTTTTGCTTTTGATTCCTGGCTGTTTCCCTGCCTTGGGCTGGAGAGATGCGTTCGGTCCGGAAAAGGTGGACTATCTGCACCATCAGCATCCTCCTGATTTTTTACAAGACAAAAGAGATCGCCAGGACCGAGGAGCAGCAGCACCAGCAGCACCAGCAGCAGCAGCAGAGCCCCGGGTAAAGGAGACCCCCGCCCTCCCCGCCCTCCCCGCCCCCAGACACCCAACGCCCCGAGAGAGAAGAGGGAGGCAGGGAGGGAAAGGGAAGGTGTGCAGGGACGACCCCCAGCAGCAGCGGGGCCGGGTCCTTGTCTTTCCGCTTTTCTCTACTACCTCCCTGGCTTCTAGCCATTCCTTCCTTCCGTTTTTTCTTTCTTTCCTTCCATTTCTTTCTTTCGTTCGTTCGTTCGTTCCTTCCCTTTCTTTCTTTCCTTCCCTTTCCATCCGTTTTTCCTTCCTTCCTTCCATTTCATTCCTCTCTATTTCTTTCTATTTCCTTCCTTCATTCCCTTCTTCTTTCCTTCCTTCCTTTCTATTGCCTTTCTTTTTCTTTCCTTCCTTCCTATTTCCTTCCGCTTTCCTTCTTTCCTTCCTTCCTTCCTTCCTTTTTCTTTCTTTCATTCCTATCTATTTCTTTTCTCCCTCCCTCCCTCCCTTTCTATTTCTATTTGTCCTTAGCCTGCGTTCTCTCTCTCTCTGCCTCTCCTCCCCCGAGGGGCTAAAGGCGGCCTTGGGACTCCTCCCGAGGGGCTCTTGCTCTGCCCTGCTTCGAGGGGGAGGAGAAGGGCTTCAGGTTGGCCAAGCAACAGAGGAGGGGAGGGCGAAGTTGGGGGCTGGGAAGCAAAGGGGGAGAGGAGGGGGTCTGGCCTTCTTCGCGGAGCCCTCCTGCTCTGCTGCGGGGCTTCTGAGCGAGAGGCTGGCTCTCCCTCGGAACCGGGGCTGCTTCGGGGGAGTGGCACTATCCCTGCAAGAAGTTGAGCATCGGGACCCGGGCTTCGCCGCTTCCTGCTTCCCAGCCTCTTCCAGGGCTGCGTCCGCACTGGAGAATCAACCCGGTTTGACACCGCTTCCCCTGCGCTGGCCAAGACTGAAGCCGCTTCCTTGGAGTTTCCCGGGGGACTCCCTCCCGGAGCTCCTGCCTTGGCCGCTTATTGGCCTCCGGGCCCTAAAGGCGCCGGGCCCCGTCTGGTCGGGGGCTAAGCAGGGTCGGCCCCGGTTAGGACTTGGGTGGGAGGCCGCCGAGGAATTGCAGGGGCTGCAGGCTGTGTTCCAGAGGAAGGGACTTGGCAAAACTCCTCTCTGGAGCATCGCTTGCTTCGGGAAACAAACAACCCTGTGAGATTCATGGGGTTGCCTAGGTCACAGAGGAACTGCCTTGACTATATATATATATACACATACATACATACATATACATATATGTATGTGTGTGTGTGTAGAGAGAGAGAGAGAGAGAGAGTTTTATAGTTATAGATAGCTATATAAGATATATACAACTATATATATATATATATATATATATATATATACATACACACACATATAAGTATATATAACTAAGATATATATAGTTATGGATAGGTATATAAGATATACATGTATAAACATATAGTTCTATATAACTAATATATATATATATATATATATATATATATAGTGTATGTATGTGTGCATCTGTAAAACTATATAGGGGATATATGATAGGAAGACTTAGCTCCTGCAAAGAAACCTTTCTCTCTCCTTACAAAAGAGCCCCTTTCTTTCTCTTCCAACAGCAGTCATAAAACCCCAACCTCCTGCTGCTTCTCCCTTGGGGCTTTGTGATCCCTTTCCTTCTGTCCAGCGATGGCCCAAAACTGTTGGAGAGGTTGGGTTTGCATGAACTTTCCAAAGGTCCTGTGGAGATATGGCTAGGAGGGGTACAAAGAATGACCAGGCCCTGAAGTCCATCACCTGGAGCCACGGCAGTTAAAGCGGTCTCAAACCGGATGATTGCTGCAGTGTGGACACAGCCCAAGCAGTACACACATATACACACAATCAGGGACTCAATGGAGGCACCCATCCCATTCCTTTCCAAGGCCTGGCTTCTTTTACCTGGCTGGGGCGATGCCAGGCTAGATGCCCATCCCTGGTAGTGCCAGCGGGGAAGGCTGGTAGTGGGGGCATCTAGGCAGGCATGAACTCTCTCCCCCTCCCTGTTTCCTGCTGGGTCTGTGTTGTGTTCTGTTGTGTTGTTGGCAGTTTTGCAAGGCTTGCACAAACAGGAAAAGAAAAAAAGCAAGTTGTCACACTTTGCCATCTTTGCCATCGCAGAGGCGCAAGGAAAGCTGAGCTGCTTTGTTCCAAAGCGGCAGAGGGCTTTCTTTCCTCCAATTCATGGGCTTTCCCTTGATTTTAGCCAGGTTAGATGGCCCCATTGCCACAAAGGCACCCTCAAAATGGAGGACATTCCCCCCCCCAAAAAAAACTGGGATGCAGCCGAATAATTGTAAATTATTTGTTTAATTATTTATTTGGTATGCCACCTTTCCTCCCACGAGGGACCCAAGGCGGCTCAGAGATAAAACATTAAAAAAAATCTCTGTAACATTCGAAACGATCAAAACAATCTATAGTAACCACATAAAATTATGTAACAATCTACAAAAGTTGAAAGCCTAACTCAAACACCACCAGCTCCATAGAAACGCCCCTGATTGTCAAATAGACATCAAATTCATGAATAGTTCTGCTTCAAACGAAGGATGTTTTCAAATGCCCCCTGGCTGAAATGGAGGACAGGTCCTGGAAAGGAAGGATGTCTGATCACTCCTTTGTTGTTGTCGGCTGCCTTCAAGGCCTTTCTGACTTATGGCCATCCTAAGGTGCCCCTATCACAGGGTTTCCTTGGCAAGTTTCTTCAGAGGGGGTTTGCCATTGCCATCCTCTGCGGCTGAGAGGGTGTGACCCAAGGTCACCCAGAGGGTTTTTGCTTGACCTAGCTAGGATTCGAATCCTGGTCTCCTGTGTCGTAGTCCAATGCTCAAACCACTACACATTGGTCTTTGCTAAGTCTCTGTTTGGATACCTGGCACATTCTTCCTCCATCCTATCTGTCTTGCTTCTCATTCGTTTTTGAAATTAAAAGCTCCCTGATCCTCTTTCTGGGGGCTCTTTGTTGAAGGCTAAGTGGTGCATCCTTTCCTGTATTGATTTGATCTGTTGAATGTATAGTTTAAATGCTGAACTGTGCAAAGTGAATTTGAATTTCCCCAAAGCCGTTCTACACTGGAGATGTCTCAAAGTCCCCCTATGCCATCAGAGTTGAAAGTGGTGAGGTGCTTCCCCTCACCACATCCTTTGAATTCAAGTTTGCAAGAGAAGGGGGTGGGTTGTCATTTCCTTTAGTGACTGGATAAGCAGAAGGAAAATCTATTAATTAATGATTCCAGTGATGTTAGTTTACTGCTGAACAAGGCATTGCAAAAGCTGATTGAAACTTCAAGTGGAGTTGCAGACAGACCTTCTCTGCAAAAACATGAGGCAATGTTTGTCTGTTTTCACTCACAACAAAGCAAGAGTGTACGTTCCCTGTCTACGTGTTACCTACCTATAGAAAAATATTCTAAGGTTTGTTTTTGCTTTTTGGAAAGCCCTTTGTTTTTCCTGTCCCTTGAGGGCTATATAGGGCAGTGGAGGTCAGCTGTGACACCATGACCTCCCTCTATGTCGCTGGGTTTTGGGCCTACTAGTTTTTATCAGCCCTATCAAGGACCACCAAACCCCTTAATCCACTAAACCAAGACAGAGCGGCAGAAAAGTGACTTTCTCCTTGCCTTTCTGCATGCTTTCAAAGCACTTCCATTCTTATTCAAGAGGGAGACAGTCATAAAAGTGTGCCTTTTTCCAAATGGATTTTCCCAGCATAGCAAAAAGCACACTTTTACGACCATCACTCTCAGAAAGACAATGGAAGTGTTTTGTGGGCATGCGGAGAGGTTAACAGAAAGGTGCTTCACTGCTGCTCCTTCTTGGCTTACTTTTGTAATGCAGTAACACTAAGTGATTATGGGTGTTGCGGTCTAACCACATCTGCACAGGGCCCCAATGAAGGATGTCCCATGAGCTTCTCCATGGTGGAAGAAGATGGTTAGCCCTTAACTTTCATGGCTCAAGTGTGGCTCAACAGAACAGTGCCTAGCCTAGCGCAATGGAGGTTTCAACCAAGAAATTACTCTTGAAAGGGAGGAAACAGCTACATGAGTTTCATACCCATTTTTGCTGATACAGTAGGCCCAGTACTTCCTGCTATATCTGATTCAGTTTTGGTGTAACTAAAAAACAAACTGAAAACATTGACAGTCTTCACTGTTGCTATATCTGACAAAGCCCCCCACAATGCACCTATTCAGCCAAGCAGCAAAATGAGCAAAGAGTTACTGAGGCACTGCAGACTGGGACATTTGGAAGTGTCAGCTGTGCGCTAAAATACATGGTGTGAACTTAAAATAGGAAGCTAGAGAGACCCCTCAGTCCTGTTGCAATTGCATGTCTCATTACATTCTGAAACCAGGAAAGCACTCCAGTCATTCCAACGCTCCCTGATCTGCCATACCACAGAAGCAGTTTAGTTGGGATGTTACCAGATTGAAAAGGTAGTTTTTGGTGTCATGTTTGATTAATAATGACCATTAATGTGAATCCCAAGAGTTATGATATTGTAAATCTGGATTATGATCCTGTAAGCACTGAACAGGATACCAGGCATTATGTGTGCTCAGAGAAGGGACCTAACCTATCAGTGTTATATAGCTTGATAGTGTGGGCTGCAGATTTGTTGTTGTTGTGTGCCTTTTAAGTCATTTATGACATATGGTGACCCTAAAGTGAACCTGTCATGGGATTTACTTGGCCAGATTTGTTCGTAGGAGGTTTTGCATTAGATTTCCCATGAGGCTGAGAGAGTGTGACTTGCCCAAGGTCACCCAGTGACTTTCATGGCTGAACTGGAAATCAGACCCTGAGTTGTAGTCCAATACTCAAACCACTACACCATGCTGGCTCCATCTGTTTAATAAACTTGAGGTTTAATTCACCCAGTGCTTCTATCTGTTTAAGCCCCAGAAGGGGTCTTTAGGTTATTTGTCCTCAGTGGATGACCTTCTCAGTGTTTACTCCCAAGATGTGTAACTCTTTGCCAAGGGAAACTAAATTGGTGCCCTCCCTCTTTGTCCTTCCATCAGTAAGCACCTTTTTATTCAGGCAGTTTTTGGGAAATTTACTAGCTATTAAGAATGTGGCTTTTAGCTGAATGCTCTCAAGTTGATTTTAACCCAATAGTGTCTTAATACTAATTGTGATTTTACTATTTTAACCTTTTTGTCTATTTTTATTTGTACCTGTTTTAATTTTGTTGTAAACCACCAGGATTCCGGTTCTAGAAGAAAAGTTGAATATAAATTAAAAAAAATTAACAAGATGAGAACAAAGAATACTTTTTTTTGGTTATTTCTTTACTGTCCTCATACAGTAGAACTTCTTACATATAAGCCACTCTTAAGCACTTCACTTGGATATTTTCCATTTTTAAAAAAGGATTGGATTCTCCGAGAACTTCAGTAGTGTCAACACAGCAAAAGGATAGCAGATTCCAATAATGTGTTTGTCTAGATGAGAAATGCGGAAGCTGTGGTACTCTAGAAATGATTATACTCCAGTGCCCATCAGGCATTTCCAGCCTGTCCTATGGTGGTAGATGCTGGAACTTCATCAGCACCTGGAGAGTCGTAGGTTGCCCATTTCTCCTCCAGAGAATCCCTATTTTACACTTGCTGCACATTAGTTAATTCTGAAACTGCACATTTAATATTTTTGATTGTAAAATTATGGATTACCAGTAGGTCATGAGAGGGAAAATCATGAGATAAAGCAAAGTTTAAAAAAAAAATTGAAAAATGCTTTGATATCATTAAGCACCCTCTGCTTGGAATCATTGCTGCCTGCTAATTAGTTGACTTTTGAGATGGGTTTTTTTTAGTGCTACTGGGTATAAGGGTACAATTGCTGCTTCAGCTTTTATCGCAGTTCATAAGCTGAACAAAAGCAGAGTCTGCTGAACATAAAGGCTAACATTTAATTCACATGTGTTGCAGTTGTTAACTGCTGTCAAGTCAACTTCAACTTATGGTGACCCTATGAATGAGAGACCTCTAAGTCACTCTTTTCATCAGCAGCCCTGCTCAGGTCTTGCAGATCAGGGCCTTGGCTTCCTTTATGAAGTCTATCAATCTGTAATGCAGTCTTCCTCTTTTCATTCCTAATATTGAGCCCTAGGTATGGAAAGTTTTGAACTATTTCAGTATCTCCATTATCTACTTTAAAGCTATGTAAATCATTTATGTTTTTGAGATGTTCAACTATAAACCTGCCTTTGTACATTGCACTGTGGTGTACTGAAAGGAAATACAAAACATTAGGAATAAAGTTATGATATGACTCATTTTGAACTGTGGGCAGGAAATGGTCATTTTGAACTGTTGAAAGAAAACAAAGGCCCTGTCCAGATGGGCCCTTTGTGGCGTGTCCACAATGTGCTAGGGTTGCCTCGGAGCAGCATGTGCACATGCCCCACAACCCTAGCATGTCATGCATGTGCTGAGCACAACGATACGGCACAGCTGCGCTGCCTCTAAACAGCGCTGCACAGCTGCGACGTAACCGTGCCATCTTTGGCGCTTTGCGGTGCCACAAACAGGAGCTGATTTGGGGAGCTCCTTTGCTGCGCAGCTGTGCTGCACAATTTATATGCTGCGGTGCAGCTGCGCAGCAGAGAGAGGCACCGAGGAGGCGCCTCTTTTTGGCAGTCTTACCCCGCCAAACATTCATTGCAATAAACTTTTGCAGGCCAAGTACCAGTGTGCTTGGGCTATTTTTGGCTACAGAAAGAATAATCAACTTGCAGCCTTCCAGCTGTTGATGAACTGCAATTCTCATCATCTATTACAGTCAGTATTGAGTGTTAATGGATAGATAATGGATTATAGTTTGCACTAGTTAACTACAATGACACAAGTTGGCCATTACTGGTCTACAGCAAGGATTGGTAATTGTGACCCTTCAAATATTTTTGAATTTCAATTCCCATCATCCCACTTCATTTGTCATGCTGGTTGGACCAACAAAAACATCTGGATTGCCACAAACATCTGGAAAGCCACAATTGCCTACCTATACGTTGCTGGGTTACCTTGTTATTTTAAAGGTTTTGTGGATAATAAGTTAACATCTATTATTTTATAGATTGTAGCAATCACTCTCAGAAGGTATGTAAGGCTGTTGTATTTCTTTCAGTGTTGTAGCTTGTCATCAGTTGCGTTTGTGTGTCCACCAAGGATATACTGTAATTATTAACTTACAGTGGGTCTTTCGCTTACATGGGGGATCTGCTCCGGACTCCACCATGTAAGGGAAATACCACATATGCTTGAGCCCCATTAAAAAAAATGGGGCTCGTGCACATGGTGTGCGGTGCACACGCCATTATGTCTTCTGGCATGTCTGCATATGATGCAGGCACATTGTATTTTGTTCCTAAATAAAATAATTACTAATTTTAACAATTTTCTTCGTGCTTATGACTATTTGGAGTTTGGTACTTATTCTGTGCAAAATTATCACTTTTATTCTCATGAAGGAGCATTTTCTATGCAGAAAATAACAGCAATTTTTCACAGAGTAATTTTATTTTCTGTACAGAAAATGCTACTTATTGAATTTTTAAGAATTTTGCACACAGCTGTGAATTTTGCACAGAATAAGACCTGAACTGCAAAGATTCTCATCAGTCCAGTATTCCTCCTTGTTATTGTTTTTGACATATGAGAAACATTTTTTTAGTGGAAGTAGGCTCCACTGGACTCAGTGAGACTTAACTTCCAAGGAATCAGATTGAAAATCAAGGGTTTTCAGCATAGTGGAACAGTGAGGCACCCCCGGAGTTATTTTTTTGCCCAACAGCCACAAAAATAACCTGGATCTTCTTCTGTATATATTGCCATTATGTTTACCCAAGTAAAAAACAACAACCAACATACACACACCTCTTTGCTGTTGGTAGCAAGAGCTTCATGGTGTACAGACAGTTGATAAGACCGATGATGACTTTCCAGATGAACTGTCTTACTGAATATGTCTGTGAGTTCAAAGCTAAGCTTGCCTTGCCCTTTCATAATGTATTGCTTCACAGTTTCTCTGTGAAAACGTTTTAAGCTAGGGATCTGCTGTCAATGAGGACTAAAAATAAACAATATATAAAGCAAGAAATGGTTTGCATTAAAAAAATCACTGGGGCCATAAAAATGATATATAATGTTGCAAGTAAAGACCAGTGGCACAACCTAGCTGAGGTTAAGCACTTGAAACCTCATTTATTTGCATGGTTTTAGACATGCATCAAAATACATTGAGATTCTGGGTATAGTTTCATGATTGCCCTGGACTGGAAAGTCCTTTTCAATGACAACTGAGATGAAAATAAGTACACCAGGAATAAGAGGCCAAATGGATCATCAAGAACATCTTGGTGACTTTGGCTTGGGAGGAGTATCGTAATGCTGAACATCTGGGATTTACAATTCCTCCAAAGGATTTCAGGTTGCCTTTGTATACCACAGTATATATCTCCTTCATTATAGATGTTGAGTAGACGCTGAATTCTCAGGTCTGCTGTATTTCAAGCATTGCACTTTAAGGATGAAAAAACATTGTGAAAATCTTAACTCCTGGTCCCATGCCATTTCCTGAACATTCCTAGTGGAATTACACTTAGTCCAGTATAAGCAACAATTCTTTCTACTGAAGAGGACAGGAAGGAAAAAAATGACCAAAATTAATAAAATAGGAAAATAGCATGTATGTTTAATAGCTAGAATGCCTGGAGCTGAATGGGGATGAAATTAGGGGGAATGACTGTTTTTGTAACAGGTCAAACAGACATCCTCTTCATGTCATCCAGGGCCTGTTTATTGCTCCAGGTGGTGCCTAGATGTCTGCATTTGCCCAAAATAAGGAATGCTGGAATGCCATGCTGGGACAGTGAGCAAAAACAGTCCTGATAAGAGAATTGATGGTGATACCCACGTGGGGCATCAAAATGTATATTTTTTGTAACCAACGAATCAGTGAAGAATTCCTATGTTTAATTCTATGTACCAATCAATGTATAGCTTGGAAGTTGTTTGAATCCCTATAAAAGGATATGTCGCCTGTTGATCAGGGCTTCAGACCTTTGGAAAATATTCCTCTGAAGCCAGCTGGCTAATAAAATTGCTGAACTTTCATGCACTTCTTGGTCTCCCTAACTTGGTTTTCTTGGGATACCTGCAATACTACTACAATTTTTTGTCTGTAGTATGATGCATTTTCTTTGTTTTTCTTTTGAAGTCTTAACTATGATGTTGTGGCAGAAACACTGGGTGAGAGCAGGGAGCAATAATGGCTGGGTGTTTTTAAAAAAACACAACAATTCATTGTGCATTGAATTAGAAGGTGGAAAAATGGTGTAATGAATGCTAGTGTTGATCTTTCCCCCTGGATTAATATAAGTAATATCCAATAAAGATTGCACAGTCTTTCATTATGGCATAGAACTTGTGGCTCCTAATTTGACTCTTCTCACAACCTATAAAAATGATTATGTATGAAGTAAAACTGGTTCAGTTTATTTCAATAGGTGGCAGTCTTCACTGTAGATCAATACTGCATATTGTATGTAGTGCAAATCCAGCAAATACTTATGCATGATTATTGATCCTATGAGTAGTCACAGTCCATGGTGACAAGATGCTTTGGAACATACTGAAAGCCTTTGCACATATTGATCAATATGTTGAATGAGATTTTTACATGGGGCAAATGGAATTCCATTTATTGTTTAGAGCCTTGCAGTCACTGTGTTGATGCTAATTTATTTTGTGTGGCTGTTTTTTTGGATGTGGAACGTTCTTGATTTAGGGAAAAGATTAGATTGTACAAGATGAGGACAATCCCTGACTGATAGTCTGGAAAGCTGTTTCTTGTTAAAGTGTATAATAATGGACTAAATTAGGGAAAGGCAACTGTGAACTTCCTGCTGCTTTTAATTTACTTTTGTTTTGTTTGAAGCCCAAGCAAGTGAGGGGTGAGGGCAGCTATAGTCCAGAAATAATCTGGAGGGATGCAGTTACTGACCTCTGAACTGGACAGTAATCGAACCTGGTAGAGGAGAGAGTCTCTTGATTCTAGAAATGACTGGATTGGTCAGCAAAGAGAAATGTTGTACTTATGTAGTTGATAAAGATAGGAGGTCTTTTTAGATTTTTAAATTTGGTGCTGATTTTTTTTTTTTTATAGATACAAAAAGAGGAGTGAAAGGCAGGGAAGGAAAAGTGCAGAGGGAATATGTAAGATTCTTAGGATAATCATAAGCTAGCCATACCCATTAATATAAGCTGACCATATGGCCAAAAATCTGTTTTAAGTTGGCATGTATAAAATGCACATTCATGAAGAGATAAAATGGTAAGATCTACATGTTATCTGCTGATTGCTTGATAGATAATAAATATCTTTCCAGCCCTGGCATATATATGTTTTTGTCCAGTAGGGGCATGCAGAATCTTTTAGGGTGGAAGAGTTAACCCAAACAGTGTGCTTTAGGTCTAACAAATGTATTTGCTCAAAAACAATTTTAAACATTGAACTATGAACTGTGTTGGTTAGAAAGCATGGAGATCAATATTGCCTCTTTTTCTAGTGATTTTTTTTTTTTAAAAAAGACAGATAAACAAGTGAATAAAGATTCCTACATTTAATCATCCATGGTGTGTGTGTACTTCTCCCCTCCCAAAAAGCAAATTGTAATTTTATCATTTTATTTAAGGGAAAGCGTTGTATAAGGAACAGCATTTTACTATGAGACTTGAACATCCACCAATTTTGATATCCATGAGGGCTCCTGGAACCAAACCCTTTCAGATACCAAGGGCCCATTCTAGACACACTTAGAAATTGGTTCCACTATTAACTGTGTGTCTTATAAAGTAAGGCTGTAGGCATATCTAGATTTGCAGGTAAACAGACATACAGTGGTACCCCGGGTTACGAAAATAATTCATTCCGCCGCCGCGTTCGTAACCCGAAATCCTTCGTAAGCCGAAAAAGCCATAGGCGCTAATGGGGAAAAGCCGCGATTTCGTGCGAAATAGCGCCGAAAAGCACCAAAAATTTTTTCGTAACCCGAAAAAACCTTCGTAACCCGGAACAGTTTTTTCCTATTGATTTTTTTCGTATACCAGGAATTTCGTAAGGCGGTGCTTTCGTATCCCGGGGTACCACTGTACATACATATGGCTACAAATATGTATTTCCCTGTATTTCAATTTATCACATAAGGTAGAGAGCTAGTGTTTGAAAACCACTAGTTCCAAACCATTGTTCAGCATAGGAGATTAGCTTCACTGGTGGGATAGACCTGGGATGTAGCTTTCTTAAGGTGGATCTTATCACATTCACCCATTGTTGAGCAGTATGCAGCCTGTATGCAACCCTGGCTTCTCTTGCAACTTTTCAAGAATGGGAAAATGTGATAAGATCGGCCTTAAGAAAGTTACGTCCCGAGTCTATCCTGACAGTGAAGCCTATGCAATAATCTCCTGACAGTGAAGCCTATGCGATAATCTCCATAGAGAATGAATTAGTATTTTTGTTTTCATTTTCATTTGGATCATGGGCATTAATTTGTTCATTGATATGGGGATTGATGAAAAGTGAGATGAATTTCTGGCATCTGTTTTCACTCTGTAAGAATGTAGGACAGATAGGAAGGGAATGTGAAAGACTGAATCAAACGGTGAGGAGATGATATTCTATCTAGGCCATATTAATAAACTGAAATGAAACAAAATGACCAGGTCAATCTAACTTTTGAAAGGGGATTAGACAAATCTTCGGAGGTTAGGGCTATTAGTGGCGAGTAGTCATGGTGAATATATTGTAAGAATCTGTGGCAGCTTCCTTCATGAACATCAGTTGCTAGGGAATAACAAGTGGAAGGAGTTATTGTCCTATATCTGGCTTAGGGACTTTTCATAGGCATTTGTTCAACTACTATAGGAAACAAAATGTTGGACTAGACAAGCTTTTTGTCTGACCTGGCAGAAATCTTCTTATTTTCTTCTTACTAAATTGTGATATTTAGCAGTGATTAGGTAAGGATACTTGTGGAGGATGCTACTAACCAAAGTAACAGGCATGCATTTGAAGAATTAAGTTCAAGTGTATAATAGCTCATGCTACCAACTTCTATCTTTCAGTTAGTCTCAAAGGTGCTGCTAGATCCCTTTGCATACACAAAAAAGGCGAGAGCTTTCACCAATTCTTACTTATATGCTGTTACCTACCTTGATCCAACACAGGGAGAGGTGGGTTATAAATATATAC
>NC_056523.1:274927534-274953497 GCF_019175285.1 Sceloporus undulatus
TATTATTATTATTATTATTATTATTATTATTATTATTATTATTATTATTACAAACATCCAGCCATTATTTCCTATTGCATATTGCCCTTGAGGTCTCGTCTAGCGCTATGACTCTGTGATTCTATGATATTAAATGGCACTCTGGACAGAGCTTCTTAGCTGAAAGCCAATGAGAGGAAACTAGTCAAAAGATACAATCTCTTAGCAAACATTTGTGTTTCTGTATTGAATAGAACTGCATTATGTATTAAAATCAGAATAAATGATAAGGGATACAGTATTTATTAAAAATGTGGCTTCATGTAGCCTTTTTACTTTGTTCACAACTTATTTTTTAAATCTTATTTTTCACACAAGGTCTGTTGAATAAAGCTGTTCATTTTAATTTAAAAGACAGAGAGCCTTACAAACTAAAAAGGAAAGAGACATAAGGGAAGGGGATTTGTTGGAAAAGGCAGAAGAGGGAGATTAAGGCTGCACCTGCGCTGCAGAATTAATGCAGTTTGACCCTGCTTTAACTGCCATGGCTCAATGTGATGGAATTCTGGGATTTGTAGTTTTGTGAGATATTTAGCTTTCTCTGTCAGAGAGCTCTGGTGCCATAAGAAACCACAAATCCCAAGATCCCATAGGATGAAGACATGGCAGTTAAAGTGATGCCAAACTGCATTAATTCTGTGTGGCAGCAGCCTATATCTTCAAGGCCAGATCAAAGTAGTGTTAAATTTTAGATCTAGTTCATACCAGAGAGATCCTCCTGTGGTCACATTTTCAGTTTAATAATGGTGCCTTGTTCTTTTGACTGATGGCTGGAGCCAGTGTGTCTCATCCTTTGTTCTTATAGTCCTAAGGCAACTGGCAAATGGAGCTGACCTTTGGGGATGGTCAAAGCAAGCTTTATGGAGTTGCTTCTTTGCTGTCCAATGGACGAGACCATGTTTATTTTCCCTAGACCCTAATATTCTTGCTACGCAGAACATCGAAAAGTTGTTTGGACTATGTCTCCCAGAATGACTCCAGCCAGTGTGGCCACATTTCCAAACACTGTTCCTGGAAGGTGGGTTAGAACCTCCCAATGGCCCTTGGCCTCCCCAAGATACAGAGGTTAGAGCAGTGGTTCCCAAACTTTGGTCCTCCAGATGTTTTGGACTTCAGTTCCAAGAATTCCTGACTGTTGGCCAAGCTACCTGGGGCTTCTGGAAGCTGAAGTCCAAAACACCTGGAAGACCAAAGTTTGGGAATCACTGGGTTAGAGTGTGCTGTTTTTGCAGAGAATAGGAAAGTTGACCTGAGTTTCTTTCTGTAACAGAGAGAAGCAAGCTCCTTGCATCCACTTTTTATTCATTCATTTTTAAATATATAGAAAATATTTTTTATATCACTCTTCAGGCAAAAAGGGTTTTGTAGCAGCTTATGTATAATCAGTTTTAGAAAGACAGTCCCTGCTTCAGTCTTACAGTATCGTAATACAGGTAAATGAGCCAAGAGGAAAGCTGATGAGAGAGCAAGTACAGTGTTCACTGCATATGGCATGCCCTGGCTTCCTCCATCATTTCCCTGCACTGCAGTCCTCTGGAATGGCTGCCAGTGGTGGCAGTTGATGGAAGAGTCTTCATAGAGCTCTTCCATCAGCAGAGCTGGTAGAACTTATTTCTCTAGCCAGTGGATAATGATACACTGGTATTCTGCTTCCCAAAATAAGGAGAAGGAAGTTGGGTTGTCTCTTCCCAATTGCTCTTGGTCTCTGCAGTTAACTCCTCTTCTTGTGATATGTTCTGTGTCTTCATGTCATCCTCTGCTTGTAATTTTTTAAAATTTTTATGCCACCTTTTTCAGCAAAAAGGTTCTCAAGGTGGTTGCACCGTAATGTGAATTATGAGGTGAGGTTTCTTCAATAGAGAGTTGCCTTGGGGCAAACATAAGGGGGCTGGTTTATAAATTTCCTGGTCTCTCAAGACTACATATTTGTGTTTATCACATGAGGCTTTTGTTGTTAACTGCCCTCGAGTCGATTTTGGTCCATGGCAATCTTGTGGATGCAAAGCAGAATTTCATGTATAAAAAGCATCTTTGGATGGTACTTACCATACAATGTCATGTTCGTCCTGCTACAGCTTTGTGTTCCATTAGTGGAGTGCATCTTTTCCTTGATAGCCAATGGCTTTTCCATTAGCACCTTTTGTATGATAGGTGCCTGCCTTTCACTGCAATTCTGATAGGCAGGCTGTCATGTAATGTGAGTGGGCATGACTTTTCTCCTCTCCATCCTCCTTGATATTTCCACATAGGCTGTTTTCCTTTCCTTTCCTTTTCTATTTCTTTCCCTTTCTTTTTTCCATTTTTTATTTCATTGCATTGCCATAATTGCTAAATGGCAGTAAAAAATAAAGGCACCAAGAGTCATGCTTGGTAGGACAGGAAGGCAGAGTTATGGAAGCTGTGCAGAAGAGAGAGTGTGGGACCATACATTGCCAAAGCAGTGCCTTAGTACTATTTCAGAGAAGTGTGATAATGAATATTCTCAAACTGGTATTTTTCAATTTCCTCAGACTAATGTGATTTCAGGTTTTGGTGTGTGTCTGCTTACATTCAATCTACATTTTGGTTGCAAAGGTTTGTGTAAAAAATGTGTATGAACAGCTGATGGGTGCACTGAAATAATCCCTCAAAGTTCCTTCAGTTTATTGTTTTGTTTTTATAATGATTACATAGATTTGAAGTAGAACATATGTCACCTATTCAGAAATTGAATACATATTTTGATTTACACAGTGACTCCACATTGCTAGAAGACAAAAATGCTAGAATGGAAGTATTTGGAAGTTCATACCTTATGCATCCATTAATGGAAAATCAGTTTATAATGAAACCCTATATGTGCCTATTGAAAAACAAATGCCCCTGAATTCAGTGAGGCATACTCCCAGGAAACTTGAATATGAGATTCCTGCCATAATGTGGAAGGGATGATATATGTTTTAGGCACCATCGCTGGTGAACCTGACTTGTACTCAAGAGCAAAGGTTTATTGTACCAATAAAAAAGATTATGTGCTGTCTTTTCACAAACCAACTTTTCATGGTAAGAGCACAGAGCTTTTTTTTCTAAAGAGTTCTGCATTAGCTTGGAGTACTTTGAATTCTTGCACACTGGCACCTACAAATTAGGTTCTGCAGAAGAATTTCTTCTCTTCCTTTGAAATTAAAAGAGGGAAAAGAGGGAACCCTTTTTGACTAAATCACTGACCATATTGATAACCATTGATATAGGTACAGTGCCTACACTGTACGTGAGTTCGCCTTATGTGGACTTGAGGTCACATGGACAGCAAGCCCCAATATGGTGAATGGGGCCCATGGTGCAGATACAAGCCCCATTCAAATCAATCAGGCTTGATCATACGTGGAATTTGCCTTACATGGGGGGGGGGGGTTGGAAGAGCGCACTGTAGGTATGGTAGCAATACCAATCATGTTAATACAGCTACTGAAACCACAGTGCCTTGGCAAAACCTTCCAGTAAATTCCTTATGCTGTCCACCTGGACCCATGGGCTTCCATTTTAATTATCTTATTACCTTGAAAAAATGTGAGGAAATTATGACCATCTTTGGAATTGAAGGGAGATCACCAGAAGTCATTCAAACCTATAGTGAGCCATTTCTTGTTATGTTTATTTGTTTTCAGGTCAACTCTGACTTATAATGACTTATAAAAAAAAAAATTTTAAGCAAGATTTATTTCAATGAGGTTTATCATTGCCTTCTACTAAAGCTGTGAATGTGACTTCCCCAAGGTCACCTTTTGCGTCTCTGTGGCTAGATGGGAATTTGAATCCTGGTCTCCCAGAGTCCTAGTCCAACATTTAAATCACTGTGCCATCTTGGCTTATGGAATCAGCCATGGATATAAATAAATTAAATACACCTGTGTTTGTGATGTAGGATAGAAAATACTTCTGGATAACAAAATCCTAATTTTAATGCATACTCTTTTTCTTTGTATTGTGTTTCAGAGATGGTGACTCAAGTTTGAGTAGGTCAATGGTCAATAGTTCCGATAAAATAAACCAAAAGAGTGGCTCGTCAGTGTTCCAGCATTCTGTAGAAAGATGGAAAATCAATTCTTCCTTGGTGCTAGAAATAAGGTGAGTGCCTAAAGTAACACACATTTCTCATTTATATGTTGAGGTACAGTGGTACCCCGGGATACGAATGCGCCGCCTTACGAAATTTCCGGGTTACGAAAAAAATCCATAGAAAAAACTGTTCCGGGTTACGAAGGTTATTTCGGGTTATGAAAATTTTTTTGGTGCTTTTCGGCGCTTTTTCGCACGAAATCGCGGCTTTCGCTATTAGCGCCTATGGCTTTTTCGGCTTACGAAGGATTTCGGGTTACGAACGCGGCAGCGGAACGAATTAAATTCGTAACCCGGGGTACCACTGTATCGTAATATTTTTAGGAGGTGAGGGAAGAACTAACAAATCTGTCTTAATTTACAGAAGTCAGCTTATGATTTTCTCGTGTAGGAGAATGAGCCCCAGCCTTGGACCCCCAAATTTTGTTGGACCGTAACTCCCAGATGCCCTGGCCAGCATGGGATGTTCTAGTTCAACCATTAGTATACGAGACACATGTTAGGACTGAGTAAGAAGTTACTGTTTCCCATTCCAACCTACATCACAGGCTGAAAGGGGTATCAAGCTCCTTGGGTACAACTATGATGGAATATAAAAGAGGACATTCCAATTCAGAAAGGTTCTTTCATGTAGACAGTATTTCAAAGCTAATGACACCAAATTATACACTTAAATTATTACTTTAAAGAATAAGAAACAACAAAATCCAAAACACATCCTGTGATGATACCTTTGTTGGGCCAACCAAAAGATGTAAAATGCATTACCATAGCTTTGGATTTCACAGACTTCTTCATCAAGCCAGAGCATTAGGGGGAAGAGAGTGACAGGGCTGTGGTCACAGCATCTATCTGATGTGTTTTTGCACCTATCTGATATGAACATCAGGCTCCTATGATGGCAAAATTATTGTTCTTCCTTATTTTTTAAAAGAATAATGTTTTAAGTTTGCAGGACTGATTTTAATTGCAGTTTTGAATTCCAATGAAATCTGATCATCAAATTCTGGGGATACCATGGAATGGTTATCAGTTGCAATTCTACCTTGTGAGTTTTATAAGAGGATTGTGAGCTTTGCAGGAGCTGGAGAAGGAAGGCTGGTCTGGATGGAACTTTGATTTGGTCTTGCAAGGCAGTTCTGACTTCTTATGAAATTGACAGAGTGTGTACTTTCTTTTCTGAACACTGAACATGTGATCTTTGCCACACTAACTGCATAACCCAGTCTGGCTGTATGGCCTTCCTCTTATTCATTGCCATGAAGTCAGGCAAAGGAGAATCATAAGATGAAGTCACAGATGCATTTAATATGCAGTGCAAAGGTCCAGATCCAAAATCACTGTGAAGATGCACTCTTAGGTTGTGCAGTTTTCAGGCTAAAGGGAAGGTTATGAATGGGATGTTTGCTATGATTCTGAAGTAAATTTGAAAGCACAGAATGATGTTTCCAGCCTTGATTATTCCCTAGGACAATAAATCCTCAAGTCCCCAAGCTTGATTTTACCCTTGCCAACTTCTTCCTTGCTCCACTAAACATTTTCTGCTGTTATCACTGATTGGATAAAATAGGCTGTTTAAAATCTGTGAGAATTGTCCATTGAATGATCTCTGGTTTTCAAAGCGGTAAGTTTTTGCTTGAAGAGAAGCTCAGTTGTATTGATTTAGAAAGGTTCTGAATGGAATAATGCCTTTAATTTGCAAAGTGCAAAGATTTTGCATGGAACAGGCACTCTGGTTTGCAGACTGGAAACATCGTTTAATGCCTAAACGCTGTTGTATTAGGGTTAGGTTTGTAAGATTTACAGCTGTGCTTTCCCACTTTGTTTTGCCTCCACCCTGTACCTGTAGCTTCACCCACTGTTGGCATGGGTTCATCAAGACCTTACCCAAAGGAGAATGACACCTTGGGTGCAAATGGTTTCCCACATCTGCCCTAGAACTTGCCCTGGATGGATATTGGTCAGTTGCCTATGTGCCCATATAAAATAGGCCTGAGGAACAATTTTTTTTCTAATTGTTAGACTGAATGTTGTGAACTACTACAGTCTGGCAGACTGGTTGCTATATTTTCACCATTATACACAAAGTCTTGTTCCTGACTATATAATTCCAGAGACAGGAAGAGTGTTTGTATGTAGATGTTCCGTACTAAGAGTTAGTTGTATCTGTGGCAGTTGCTGCTGTGAAAAAACAGGAGACACCTGCCTCAGGTGGCAGACACTACAGAACAGCTATGACAGTGCTTCAATCATTCCTGCTAAATTCTTAACTCTTCCCTCTTGGAAGACAGAGCTGTGCATACCACACATCCTATAATGAACCCTCTGTCTAAACTAAACTGTTGCTATCAGGTTTGGTGGAGGATGCTCTCCTGCCAGTGCTGAAATAAGGAGGTCTAACTGTTAGTTCAGTGGGTTTCTGTATGTGGCAGAGATGGTGGCAACATTTTGTTCTTTGCTTCAGTCAGCAAATTGTTTTGTGCCAGTCTTGGTGCTGTTCACAATGACTACGAGGAAGTTCAGTATGTGGAACATAATATGCTGTATTTTGTGAGTTGCTTCAGTCTTCTTTTAAACAATGTATAGAAAGCCAAAAAGAAGATGTCAAATTCATGGGTCAGTAATCTTTCTTATCAAAACCTATGTCATCCTACTTTGCAAGTTTCGCAAGTTTCAGTTTTATAATGTTGTAAGGATGTCCATGTCAAGACTATATTTTTGATTTTACTATTCTTTAATGAAAAGTAATCCTAACCCTTTATTAAGTTGAATTTTCAGTACAGAATGTCATTGTGTGATGACAGTAAATTCAACTGTATTGGTCACAACATTTTAATGTCCTCTGTTTAAAACAAAAACACAGAAGAAGTTATTAACAGTGTTGGCAAATTAACATGCACAGAGTAATGATAAAAGAAACCTGCAGGAGACCTTTAGCCTGGGGTGCTCTTGGATATCTTAGCTTATATATAATCACAGTGCTTCATCACTTTAAGAGCAAACATCCAGCTTTCATTCTGATGACCTGAATAATAATATACCTGAAAGTAATTCTTTTGAACAGAATAATAGCTCATGCATATTTGGCTAAGAAAACATTCAGGGCCTTTTAAAAATAAAAGATACTGAGTTCCTCTTTTTCAAGGATTTGGCTTTCTGAGTATTTTGCCTTCGGTTGCACAAGTCTAAAAGACCACAATGGCTATAAAACTAAACTGCTGTGGTACAGGGATTTTCCATTTACTTCTCTGAGAAAGAAAGAATTAAACAGGTTGGTTTTTATAACAAGAAGTGTTTCAGCTCACATCTGGCTTAAAGTCCCACTCTGTCTAACTTGGAAGCCATTAGTATTTTTCCAGTTTATTGTGATACACTTGTGGTTACTGCTGTACGTGAAGTGATAAAATTATTGCAACATCATGCACTTTATATAATTTCTTGATGTTGAGTTTTACCTTTTTACATTTTATAATGCCAGTTCACTTTGGAAAGACTTAGTTGAAAGGAGACTGAATAATATATTTATTCAACAAATAAGTCATATTAAATACAGTACCAACACCAGTAGTCTCCTTATTCATTGCAGATAAAGTACAGATTTATTGCATTTTCCCATGTAAGGAACTGAGAGTGTAGCAATTTATATAGTGTTGCATTCTGGACTTCCTGTCCACCATCACAAACATTCAGCATTCAGAATAATGCCTAAAATACCCAATGCTGTCCAGTGACCAACATTCTTAAACAAATTATAGTTCTCTCTCTCTCTCCCAATCTTTCTCTCTCTGTGGCGATTATCGCACAGGGGAAAGAATGGGAGCACAGCGGACTGCTCCTGTCCTTATTGCATAATCGCACAAAGATTATCAGACGACCTCACAATTATTCTGTCAATATCCGATCTTTATGTGTCTTTATCGCATAATCGTGCAAAGATTATCAGATGACATCACACTTATCCTGTCATTAACCTCTTAATGAAGTGGAATTGACCCATCATTTTTTAATAGAAGTTTCTGTTAATTGAAAACTGACGGGACACTTCTACTTCATTGACAGAATAATGACAAGATAAGTGCAACGTGTGTGATAATCTTTCCGAGGATTGTGCAATAAGGACAGCATAAGCATAGGAGCAATCTGCCTCGCTCCCATCCTTCTTAATGTTAGAAACTCATTTTTTTCAGCATATGCTGAAAGCTGCACTGGAAAAAACCCTGGCACGCCCTGGAAGAAGCAACGGGGTGTGTGCCTGTGGCACGTGTACTGCGCCATGCTGCAGGCATGAGGCCCATTATTTCTCAAGGGGATCCAGCATATGTGGAGACAACTTTTTCTGATGCGCGGGGGGCTCCGGAACAGATCCCCCGCATAAGGGAAGGGCCCACTGTACTGAGTCATAATGAGGGTACATTTGTATTTATGTCCTGCTTGCAGGCATCCTACAGGCAACTGATTTGCCACTGTATGAGTGAAATATTTGATTAGATAGGCCTTTGATCTCATCTAGTGTGATTCTTCTCATATATTTATGTCATTGGTCCTTCTAGCCCAGTACTATTTATTCTAACTAGTGTTTGCTCTTCATCATTTCAGAAAAGCACCTGCTATGAAGAGAGAACCAGGTATTTCCTGAGCTGTAAAGTTTCCTCTATGTTAGTGGTGTAACAACAACAACAACAAGGGAAAATTGCATTAAAAAAAGAACAACAAATTTAATACTGATCTATTCATTATACGTAATGGATTCTTCTTGTAAATGTTGGGTTTTGCCACTGCAAGGCTATGATGAATGCAAAATAGCTTTAAGAACATTATAATATCAAACATTCCTCTCTTAGACATTTTGAACAGATGGTGTGTCAGGAAGCAAGCAGGCCTAGCTTCCTGATCAGCAGTAGTTGTGACTGAAGAAATGTTGCCTCATGTTGTTGCAGCTGCCACAGCATCTTGGACTTGACAAGTGATAACTCACCAGAGGTCATTGGATTGGATGACATCTAACTTGGTGTTGCAGCTCATTTGTAACTTTCAGAGTACCCTGCTCCTGTCATGACTTGACCTGGGGACCTTTCATACTACACAGTTATAGCACTCTGATTCCACTTTAACTGCTGAGACAACATCCTGTGGAATCCTAGGGCTTGGAATTGGATGAGTCACCATAGCTCTCCGGCTTAGAATTTTAAATGTTCTTTTCTGAACAGTAGATCCTAGGATTTGAAAGGATGGGACCTCAGTAATTAAACTGGAATCATATTCCAATAGTGCTGTTGTGCAGTAGGAAGGGGCTCTTGCCTCTGCTACATCATATGATGGCTTGAGGGAACGAGAGGGAGCTGATATCAGTCTTTGGGTTGACACTTTGTGATGATGCAATTCCTTTAAAACTGGTGCTATATATTTTATATAAAATCTTCTGGTCAGCTGCATTTTATACCAGCTACAGCTTCTAGTTATCTTCAAGGGCAGCCCCATTAGATTACATAGCAACCATTGCATGAAGTACTGTTATCTTCAGAAAAGACCAAGTGTTACAATCCTCATGTTTATAATATATGTTTTGTTTTTATTGGCAAACTCATGTCTGCTATGTAAGGATGGTGGAGGCTTTTTCAGCCTTAGGAGTAAATTCCAATTTGAGAGGAGAAACAGGAGGCTGCAGTCTTGCAGTGGGCTGGCTCAAAACCAAGTTGGTATGGACAGGTGTAAAGTTTACTAAGGCCCTGTGCACACCAACAGTTTGGGTCGGCTTGGGGGCGAATTCGGGATGTAGTGTCTACATGATGCATGCCCTGGCTCCATCCCCATGGTGGTGTGACGCGGCAAGCTGCAGTGGTCCTCCCGCACTGTGTCCACATGATGCAGTGCTGAAGGCTGCTATCGTACCCTTTCCAGGGTACAAAAAGGAGCCACTTTTTGCAGCTCCCTTTCATGCTCTGGAAAGGCCAGATCTGGGCCGTGGTGTGCAGTTACCACGGCCCCGATCTGGCTATAAACAGGACAGTTGGAGGCCACCCCTTCAGGGCTCTGTGCACATAGGGATGCCATATCCTGCCTGGGGGCGGGACTTTCCCGTTTTTTGGCCCCCTGGCACGGTCCCGTCACGTTTTTGCCCCTCCCCCGGTTTGCCCTGGGTTGAGTTTGTCCCTGCCTCAGCAGCTGCAGCCGCTCTGCAGCTATTGCTGCTGACTGCCAGTCTGCCACCGACGTGGCCACTCTTGCAGCTGCTCCTGCTGCGGCCTTTGCAGCCCTCCGGCGCTTCCATTTTGCACCCTGGGCTGCCCTGCGCGCTCTTGTGTGGGTGCGTGCAGGGCTGAGCAGGGGCTCCTTCTCTTCAGTTTGGCTGGCCAATGGCTGGACAGCCCGCCCCTGCTGCAGGAGCCTGTGAAAGCTTGTAGGGGGCGGGGCTGTTCCAGATCCACTCTCCCATTGGCCAGCCAGCCTCCAGAAGAGGAGCTTCTCTTCCTCCCCGCGCGGGCCCAAGGCTGAGCAGCATGAGAGGGCTTTACCGACAAGGTACTTCCTCTTCTTTTTTCGCCCCCTTTCTCTTATTCTTTCTTTTCTTCCTCCTCCTCTTTGTTTTTCCCCTCTTTCTCTTGTTCTTTCTCCTCCTCCTCCTATCCTTTTTCTTCTCCTCTTCCTCTTCCCCCTCCTCCTCTTTTTATCTTTTTCCGTATTCTTCTTCTTTCTCCTCCTTTCCTTCTTTCTCCTTCCTTTATTTTTTCTCCTCCTCCCCCCTTCCGCTTCTGCTGCTGCTGCTGCTGCTGTTGTTGTTGTTGTATGCCCAACTCCCTCCTTGGCCAGGCCTCCATTCCCCAACAAGAGGGAAGCCAGGACTCATGGGGGCCATGTGGTGGGGGGGAGCTGAGAGGGAGGCACCAGGCAAAAGGGAGCCCAGGAGGGAGGAAGGGACGGGAGTGGCACCATCAGGCTGCATCCACACTGGAGAAATAACCCAGTTTGGCTGGCAATGCTTTAACTCTTTTCTGACTCAAGGCTGTGGAATTCTGGGAGCTGGAGTGTGCTGTGGGAACCAGAACCCAAGCCCTGACTCTTTTATAGCTCAGGGCTGTGGAATTCTGGGAGCTGGAGAGTGCTATGGGGACCAGAACTCAAGGCCTTCATCACTTTTAACAGTGATAGTGATGATGATGAAGATGGTGATATTGATATTAGCCAGCTTCTGAGGCATGCGCTCACTGTTTGTTCATAAGCCTCTGAAATATGCAAGAGGCAATGTTAAATAAAGCCATGTTCAATGCCCAAATGTGTGTCGTGTGTGTTTTGGAATGGAGGGGGGTGGTTTGGGCAGAAAAGGAAGTACATTTCTGCCATCTGTCTAGGAATAATGCCAGAATGTCCTCCATTTTGATCATGCCTAAGAAACATGCATTTATATTAAGATATTTTTAAAAATCATCAAATTTTTTCGCGTGTCCTCCATTTTTATAAAGTGTGTCCTACATTTGAAAATGGTGTCCTACATTTGTCCCGGTTTGGAGGTCCTGACTTATGGCAACCCTATGTGTACAGCCCCTTAGTTGGCCAATAGCAACAGCTTTAGACATGCAAAACTTTCCAACCCACAGTGAAGAACTGTTGTTTCGTTCAAAGTCTTGGAAACCAGTGCTTCTGTTCTATGCAAAGTTTTACGTATCTGTAAACTATTCCATGTAAGGCAGAGGTGGGCAAACTGCAGCGTGTGAGCCTTTTTTGTGGCCCACCCCCTTTTTTCCTTATTGCTTTCAGCCTCTAAAGTATTTCCCCCCTCAGGAGATTCCAGGATCAGTGGTTCTGCAAAGAAATTATTTCTGGGCCACTACCTCAGTCCAAAGAGAACTGCTTCACAAAATAAAAATAAGAAGTGGACTTCCAGTTATTTTTTTGATTTATTTAAATGATTTACTTGTTCAGGGTCCTTGTATGGACGGAAGTCTTGAAGCCCAAAATATAAGATCTTCTGAAGTTTCCTGTGTTTGATGTAAAACTTTCCAGGTCATTTCACTGCAAAATCTTCTTGAGTTTTAAATACAGCCTGATTCTCCCTTATTGGAAATTCCAAATTACAAAATATTTCAAAAACCAAAACATTTTTTATGGGTTGCTTAGATAGTGACAGCTTTGTTTTCTAATGGTTCAATGGACACAAACTTTGTTTCATGCACAAAAGTATTAAAATATTGTATGAAATTATCTTCCAGCTATATGTATAAGGCATAGATGAAATATAAATGACTTTTGTGTATGGACTTGGGTCCCATCTGCAAGATGTCTCATTAGGTACATGTATGCAAATACAGATATTCCAAAATCCAAAAAAACAAACAAAAACTAAAATCCAAAACACCTCTGGTCCCAACCATTTCAGATAAGAGAGACTCAAATTGTAGTTTCTTATATTTGATCACTGATTGGCATTAAGGGGAGAAGAAGCTCCATAAGCATGGGTCTGATCAGGTTCATTGCAGAAGTTCTGAAATCTCTGTTATACGATGAAGCCAGCGGTCATTGCCATGTGTGGCAAATGGTTACACTCTATGACAAGTAGTTGCATGCAGCAATCTCATAGAGCAGAATGCCTTCATTTAACTATTAAGAGACCTTAGTATGTATGCAGTGTAGAAAAATATCCACACTAAGACTCAGTTCAGACTAGAAACCCGGACTGCAAGCACTGGGTTCAAATAAAAGAAAGGCTTTGCTTGTTTGTGATTTACTGTGTTCTGAGAAAGTGATTTCACTTGTTAGAAAAATGATCAATGAGGTTTTTAAAAAGGGAAGGCTTTGTTTACAAAGATGCCTCATAGGATAAATAAAATAATGTGGAGTTAGTTATAATAGTGGCCATTTGTCTTTTGGTAATCAATAACTCCTGGGAGAACCTAAACATAAATCTTCCATTTTCTTTCCTCGCAGTAAATTAACTGCAACTACAGAATATGGGAGCTCTGCTAAAAGCCTAGTTCGTAAAGCAGTTGTAGGGGCCGTTTGTCTTCTTGACAGTGTTAGAGGTCTGTACTTAACTAAACCTAGTCGATCACATTTGGTTGCACATCATTCACTTAACTAAAATTATTAACTCCAATTGCTAAAGGTTGCATATTGGTTGAGTTTGGATAACAAAAAGAAGGAAAACTTGGATGTATTTCCTCCATGTGATATCAATGCAGCATCTTTGCTTTGGCATTCACCATAAACTAGAAACCCAGCTACAATAACTCAAGACCATCATCCAGACAACTTCTGTTGCTTTTGTAATGGCCCCTGGAATAGTTTTTTTTTATTTCTGAGCAAAATTAATCCCCTGCTCCACAGTGCTTGTGTCGATCTGATAATTTAAGATCCCTCCATTTTCAATAATCATTTGAGAACAAATATTTAATCACATGCAGCACTCCAGTGCTTATTATGGCAGACAATGGAAGTCTGATGTCTACCTCTAACTTCTGTATTAAAAGTTTAGTGTTTCACTGTGGGGGTAACAACTTTGCTTGGTTCCACCTTTATAGACATTTTTCCTTGAAAGCAAAGGAAACTAATTGTTCCTGAGTTTATGAAACTCCCTCCCATTCTGTCACAGAGTTTCTTAATCAGAATTGTTTCCACTAATACTCTACTGGCAAAGCAAAAAGGACCATGCTCATTTCATAGCTGGGTGAACAGGGAGATAGATTTTTCTATAAAATCTTGATTTTGCAGTGATATTCTACTGCAATATCAATGTGCCACATTTCCCCCTTCAGAAACCCACAAAGCTAAGATTTCTGTGCCCTTAATAGATATGAATCAGCGGCATGTTCAGAATGGTTACAGCTTCATATGACTACAGGAGAAACACATGACATTGGTAGAGATGACAGAGAGGCTGTAGTTTTGTTAGCAGAGCATATGCTCTGCATAAGAAAGGTTCTAGGTTTGATCTCTGGCTTCTCCAGATCAGATTAAAGAGTTGTTTGGAGAATTCTTGAGATATGTTTGGTTAGTTCTTAAATCTGTAACCTACTTTTCTGTAAAAACTTCTGAAGTTGCCTACCAGTGATAAAATCCAGAATTAAAAATAAAAATTAGTCCTCACAATAAAACAAAGTGGCGAAACAGACCGACACAATACACTGGCTTGGTGGCAGTGTGGCGCACACCCTGGCACCTGCCCAACCAGATAGCAGGCAGTGTTGTGGTGCTCCGACTGTGCAGCATTTATACACCGCATGCTGCAGTAGTATCGAAAAGCCAGTGTTGCAGTGGAAAAGCCACCCTTTTTCCAGCACAGAAAGGAGTAGCATTTTGCCATTTCTTTTGCACTGGAAAAATGCCAGATAAGGGCTGCAGCGTGTGGTTGCCACAGCCCAATCCAGCATTCAAAGGGGTGGCATCAGGCCACCCTTCTATAGCTGTCTATTTTGGCTCAGAGTTAGAATCAGAGGTTAGAAGATAAAAGGTCAATACAGTTGCCCCTCTGTTTGCATGGACTTCTGATCCATGACCCTCACTTACTCATAAGGAGCAGATGGAGGGGGCTAAAATGGGGCGTGTGCCCGATGCGCTTGCCCGCAGCCACTCGCAGGCACACTCCCCATTCAAGCCTATGGGGCTCAAATATCTGTGAGTTTCTGTTTTCATGCGGGGGGGGGGGTCTGGAATGGATCCCCCACAAAAATGGAGGGCTGACTGTAGTTAAAATATAGATTAAAAGAGCAGATCAGCAAAGCTGTTGCTAGTCTATGCAGACAGTATTGGTATAGAAGTATGAATGTTCTGATTCAATATATAAGGCAGCTTGCTATTATTATTATAAGCATCTATGGGGTAGTAGTTACTGCAGAATGTTGGACTAAGACTGACGATATGGGTTTGAATCATCATTGGGAAATGAATCCCATAGTGTTATTTTAGGTCAAGCATACTCCTTCCCGAACCTTACAGAATTTTTAGAATCAAAATGTAGGGGGGAGAAACCCATGTTTGCTTATTCAACAAAGCCTGCGGAAACGGTTATACCTAAGCTCCCTGCACAGGGAGAAGAGGGAAAGCTGTTTTCGGGTGGTCATTTGACCAGGTGAGGTTTTTTTTTAAAAAATTAAACTTGGGAGAGTGTGTATGTTGCTGAAGGGGAGGAGCTTATGTGAGTCACTGGAGGTGGAGCTAGCAGCCTAAAATGTGGGCTAGACAATGCAACTGTTAGGTTGATTTGTAATTAGTTGACTGGCTGAATCCAAAGGGTGCTCAACTATGGCTCCTTTTCATCCTGGAGAGAAGTAACCAGTGGGATGCTACAGAGGTCTGTCCTGGACCCAGTGCTATTCAACATCTTTATAATAAAATAAAATAAAATAAAATAAAACTTTATTTATATACCGCCTTTCCAAAGTGATCAAAGCGGTTCACAACATCAAATATTCATTACAATACAGGGTAAAATACAGTACAAAGTAAAATAGCATCTTCAAAACATCATAAAAACACCATATCTAATCGTGATCCAGCATCTTGAAGTAACTTCTGTGAGGAGGTAGTTTTCTCAAGAAGAGTCAGAAGGGTGTGCTAAACGGAAGAGATGTGTTTTCAAAGATTTTTTGAGCACATCTAAGGTGGAACTAAGGCGAATCTCTTCTGGAAGTTTATTCCAGTAATTTGGAGCAACCGCTGTGTAGGATCTTTGGTGAGTTGATTCAAGTCTCACCTTAGGGTACTCCAATATGTACTTCCCCAAAGTTCTGAGGGTGTGAGGCGGATTGTGTAGAGAGAGGCATTCCCTCCAGTAACTCGGGCCCAAGCTATATAGGGCTTTATAGGTAATAACCAACACTTTGTATTGAGCCCGGAAGCTAATTTATCAATGACTTGGATGACAGAATTAGGGGCATGCTTATCAAATTTGCAGATGACACTAAATTAAAAATACCTCAGAGGAGAGGATCAAAATTCAAAATGACTTGAATAGATTAGAAAGGTGGGTCAGAACTAACAAAATGAACCTCAGCAAGGAGAAATGACAGGTACTGCACTTAGGCAGAAAAAAATGAAATGAATAGATATAGGATGGGAGACACCTGACTTAACAAGACTGCATGTGAAAGGAATCTAAGAGTCCATGTAGACCACAAGTTCAGCATGAGTCAACAGTGTAATGCAGCAGCTAGAATGTGATTCTAGGCTGCGTCAATAGAATTATAGTGTCTAGATTAAGGGAAGGGGTGTCATAGTGGAGTAAGCTTGTTTTCTGCTGCTCCAGAGAATGGAACCCCAAACAATGGACTCAAGCTACAGGAAAAGAGATTCCAGCTAAACATTAGGAGAAACCTCCTGTCAGTAAGAGCTGTTTGACAGTGGAACACACTCCCATGGAGTGTGGTGGAGGGGTTGTTTTTGTTTGTTTGTTTGTTTGTTTTTTAAGTTTAGTTTAGTTTTTAAACAAAGGCAGCATAGCCATCTGTCTGGGGTGCTTTGATTGTGAGTTCCTGCATAGCAACTCTGTGATCCCGTGATTCTATGATTCTGAGCTGGAAAATATGTCTTGTTTATGGAAAGTCCCATGCCTAGTCCCTAGTATCTCCAACTAGGCATCAGGGGAAAGACTCTTGTATGAATTTCTGGAGAATAGTTGCTAGTCATTATTTACTAGTGGTGGGCAACTGGTGGCCATGGGTTCATAGTTTGACTTTAAATCCCTTTGCAAAGTATCAGCTGAGACTTTAAGTAAGTGTTAATTGTTCTTCCTGTAACTTACTGCTGGGTGAAAATGAAGAGGCAGATAAGAGAACAGGAAGACACAGGTGGGGGGAAGGCATGCCAAAATGAGACAGAAAGGGATATCAGAAAGAGAGGAAAAGATGTGGCCTTGTCTACTTTTGGCCTGAGCCCTATCCACCATTGGCTTCCCCACCACCAATATATGATGCTTACCCTTACATAGAGATAATGCTGCCCAAGGGAAGATGTATGCCCTGATAATGCTGCCCCCAGGAAGAAAGATACAGGCAAACTGAGCTAGACAGGAAGGAAATAATGGTCTACTCATGTAGACAGTGTTGAGCTAGATGAGCCATATGGCCTCACTCTGTATAAGGCAGGTTTTGCTGCTGTAAGTCAGGAGTTCTTTCATCAGTTTATTGCTATTTCATAGATTGTCTCCCCTCGGGATTTAGTACCATTAGATCAGTTGCTTATTCTTCTCTTGAATGCATTTTTTTTCAATATTCTTACAATTTACCAGTTTAGGAATATTGCACCCGAAAGGCTTTTAAACTCATTTGTGTACAAGATGACATAACAAATAACAAATTATTTTTATGTTCGTGTGTGTGAAAATAAAATAGAGAAAGAAGACCTTTGCCTTGCTATATTATCATTTACCTGGAGCTCTAGGCCCTTTGGGTGTTAATATTTCTCTCTGTGGCTCAGGACTTGAGATTCATGTGCTCAGTCTTCAGATTTTCTTTAGTGCTTGAAATCCACATGAAAATCCTGGAACAAAGTGAAACACATCTCCCCTCCCATTTTAGTGATACCTGTATTTGCAGACTGTTTTCTCTCATATCTCACATTTTTCTTGGGATTTAAAAGCAGGTGAGTTCATCATAGCCGCTATTTCAAAACCAATTACATGAGTGAGAAACATGATTATAATTTGAAACACTGAGTATTGATGACCAGCTGCTATATGTGATATTCCTGTGTGTGTGCAGAAATAAAATATATGTCAGTTTTGCTTTTTCCCTCCTTTGAATTTTAAAAACCAAGTTCTTTCATTCTTGAATGTGAAAACATGTGCATTTTGGTAAATCTTAAGGCGGCCCAAAACCAGCCCTTAAACAAGTGGCTTTTTTCTACTGCTTGCTGTGATCCATTTGGGACCACAACAGGAGGTGCCATTGGGGCCACGGCACGTGTTCACAGTGATCAGGCTGTGAGCAACCTCTGGCGCTCCTGGATGCCCATCTATTTCGCCCCTATGTTTAGCAATTTTCTTTCTGCTGAGAAAAGGTTTTTGAAAATTACACAGTTTTCAAATACTATTTCAAGTTTCAGGACCTATTCTGTCTAAAAGTTATGCACAGTCGTGCAGAAAACACATTTCCTGTGTAGTGAACAGCATTTTTGACAGAGAAAATAATAGTGCTCTAGTGGGAGACTTATTCTGAGTGAAATACGCACGTGGTTGTTTTCTGTACATATAACAGCCTTTTCTATGCAGCAAATGATACTTATATAGAGAAATTTTATTTTTTGCACAGAAAACCTTTCCTGTACAGAAAATTATGTTTAGTGCACAAAATCACCATGTGTAAATTTTATGCAGAATCCATCCCCAACTAGAGCATTTTCTATACAGAAAATAATATTCCTATGCAGAAAATGGTGTTCCCTGGAAAATAATGCTGTTTTTTGTGTCAAAGAAACATGTGCACATTTTGCATATAACAAGTTTCAAACTGCAAAGGTGTTCATCAGTGAAGGATTCTTGTTGTTAACATTTCTTGACACTTAAATATGTTTTAAACCCTTTTTAATTTTTTTCTGTCCATATATCATCCAGTTTCCTGCTTCCATAATGGATAACTTTGGGAATCCCAGAATTAGGCTTTAGAAGCAACTTGGTTTTGAAAGCAATACCCCTGTTCTGCTGATGTTCCTTAACAATTGTTAGATACATGATGCTCCCGACTCTGTAATTAGGATGTAGATATCTGATTGGTAGCCATTGACAACTGTGGCTTCTATAAAGGTTACTATATATTAAATAAATTCCCTGTTTAAACCACATCATGTGATATTTTCTGTCCTAGAATTCTTAAAATGTACAGATCTTTGAAAAGTCAATTGTGAAAGCAAATGAAAGGTTATAATAGTTTTAATGAGCTTATTCTGAAACATATTAATTTGATTTTATTTTTAAATTTTACCTAATTTATATCCTGCTTTTCTCCTGATGCATGACCCAAGGTGGCTTACAACAAATGCAAATTAAGTACTTCTAAAAACAGAACCTATCAGTACCAAAGTTAAAAACAACAACATTAAATAGCAATTCAGTTAAAAGATGGTTAAAACAATTTAAAACACACTTGAAATATGATTGAAAAGATAAAAGAACACCACAGGTAACTTTAAAGCCTCTTCTCTCACATGAATTAAGAGCCAAAGACCTACCTAAATGAAAAGATCCTTCCCTGCCCATGGAAAGAGAGCAGAGAGTGGGCCAACAGAACCTCACATGACAAGGAACTCCACAACCTGGTCTTTTGGTAGTTTGGACCCAAGCTGTATAAAACTGCAAAGGACATAACCAGCAATTTGAATACTAATGGCTTTTTATTGAACTGTCCCTAAAAATGAATGATAGGCTACAGCAATAAAAGCTGACGATTGCCATGTCAGTGGGATGATGAAAACCTGCTCCTGGCTTCAATTTGAATTTTATAGGAGCTATTCAAGGTTCTGAACTTCACTTCCACAATTTTATTTATTTATTTACTGTATTTATACCCCCATCTTCAGCCAGAAAGGCTCTCAGAGCGTCTTCCAGATAATTAATTAGTCATTTTGCTGCCCTTAGGCTTTTAATTGAAAAAAGGCATGACACAAAAGGAATAGCAGTGGGAAGGGGAATACGTCCAGTGCTTCTTCTCTCCCTCCAAGGCCTGGACCATGGCAGATGGACTGGTGGGAGGGCTCTTCTTCTTATTTTAGGTCAGGCCTGATGGAGCTGGCCAGCCTGTCTCTCCCTCTGAGGATGACAGATGCCAAAGAGGGAGGGCTCTTCTTATTATTTTAGGCCAAGCTTGATGGTGCATATAATAATACATTCAGCATCTTGGATAGCCCATTTCAAAATAAAACCTGGAGCAAATTCATTACCCAGAGACATGGTATCCACCTACTGCCACCAAGCTAGAAACAAAACTGGTTTAAATTTGTGACAGCCAGCTTCTTTCTAAGACAAGTGGCCATTGACCCACCTTTCATCAGATAACCTTCTCTTTTTCAAAGAACACTTCAGGAGATGGGTTATTTTTTAAGGGCTGTTGGCCAATCTGGATCTTGGACAGACTCAGTTTAGTGTTTTTTGAAGTTGAGCTAAGGCAATGAAGAGGCTGCCTTCCAAGTGTTGTGCTAATTATTATAATACAGCTTAGAAGAGGAAGAGATTATCTGTTTAGATACATATGCTTTGGTTCTCTTTATTTAAGAACATAAGTGTATAACAAGAGCCAGGTCTAAGGACAATCAAGTCTAACGATCTGTTCACACAGCAGATAATCTGTTTGTAAGATTTCCAGAAGCACATGACTGCAACTGCTGCTTCTATCTCAGGAAATCCAGCAACTGATATACAGGAGCACATTGATAAGCTGGGGTGTGTCCAGAGGGTAATGTCTAAAATAGTAAAAGGTCTGAAAATCATGCCCTATGAGCAGTGGCTCAGTGAGCTGGGTATGTTTAGCCTGGGGAAGAGAAGGTTAAGAGGTGACACAATAGCTATGTTTAAATATTTGAAAGACTGTAATGTTGAAGATGGAGCAAGCTTTTTTTTCTGCAGCTCCAAGGAAGGGTACCCAGAGCAATGGATTCAAACTACTGAAAAAGAGATTCCACCTTAACATACTTCCTGATAGTAAGAGCTATATGACAGTGGAATATGCTGCCTTGGAGTGTAGTGCAGTTTCCTTCTTTGCAGGTTTTTAAACAGGCTGGATGGCCATCTGTCGGAAGTGTTTTGATGGTGTCGCCCTGTATGTCAGGAGGTTGGACTGGAAGGCCCTTGTGGTCTCTTCCAACTCTATGATTCTATACTGCCTCTGATAATAAAGGTAATATAAAGTGATCCTGAATGATAGCCTGCTCTTCATGAATTTATTCAGACTTCTTTTAAAGCCATCCATATTGGCAGCTATAACTATTATCTTGTGGCAAGCAATTCCACAGTTTAATTATCTGCTATGTGAAGATTCTGTCCAGAATCTTGTGCTTCTTCTTATCCAGTTCTTTGTACATGGTTTTGTTCTCACCACCATAATTTAGCATCATCAACAAACCTGGTCACCTCACTATTCACCCCTACTCCAGATTGTTTATGTACAAGTTAAAAAGCACAAGTCCCAATGCAGACCTCTACAGGATTCTCTGCTCACACCCTCCATTGCAAGAACTACTGTGTATACTCATGTATAAATCGACCTCATGTATAAGTTGAGGGCACTTTCTGGGGCCAAAATCATGGATTTTGAGATGATTTTTGGATAAGTCGACGGTCAAATACTGGGGAATGATACAAAAGATCTAAAGGGGGAAACAAAGCACCACTTTTGTCCTTTCTTCTCCCTCTCTGGATCTCTCCCAAGGATCACAGTCTTGGCAGGGAAAATGGGGAAACAAACCTCCCCTCTCTCTCTCTTTCCCCCCCCTTTACCGCCAGCATTTCCAAGGCTCACAGCTTGCAAAATGGAGTACAAATCTCTCTCTCTCTCTCTTCCCTTTACCACCAGTATTTCCAAGGCTCATGGCTTGCAAAATGGGGTGCAAACCTTTCTTTCTTTTTCTCTCTTCCCTTTACCAGTGGGATTTCCAAGGCTCATGGCTTGCAAAACAGAGTATAAGCCTCAGCATTCTCTCTCTCAGTCCGTTTCCTCACCAGCTGTTTCTTAGCTCTGGCTATGAAAGAAGGCAGAGGGATAACAGAGGGAGAGGGAGGAGTATGTGGGAACACAAACAGGGACGCAAACTCTCTCCCCCCCTTTCTCTCTCCCCATCCACCTTGTCTCAGCAGCTGTTTGTTAGCTCTAGCTACAAAGGAAGGCTGGGGGATAAGACATATACACACACAGAGGAGAGTGCCCACAGAGAATCAAACGGGAAGCTGTTTAAAGATCCCTGACTATGAAGGAAGAGTGGGCACTTTTTAAAGGAACTTTATAAACAGTATTAACTTATTGTCCCGTATATAAGTTGACCCATGACTCATTTGGGGGCATAAATTTCTCGACTTAAAGTCAAGCATATATGGTAATCATTTCTTCCCATTTCATGCTTCCTGGTTTTTAAAGTAGTTTTTGATCCATAAGGGGACTTCTCTTAATCCATGACTGCAAAATCAGGAGCCTCTCAATAACCACCAGATCAATTCCTTCTAAATATTTGTTGATCATGCTCTGAATCTTAGAAGCTTGGTGAATGCACCTGGATCCTATGATTCATTTCTTTGTAAGTTATCAATGGGATCTTTTGCTTCTCATTCTATCTTTCTAGAAGTATTAGTTCAAGCATGGCTATTTCTTCCATGTAATATTTCCGCTTCCTCAGTAGCGAAAATAATTCTTTCAGTTTATCTGCAAACTCCTTATCCTCATCAGAACTTCTTTAATGTTGTTATTCTTCAGTGGTACAAATGTCTCTCTGGCTGGCATTATGTTCCTGGAGTAAGGTTTGTTTGTTTGTTTTTAAATGCATGAGCAGTATGGTAAGGATGTGATTTTGAGAATATATATGTTTTCTTCCAATGTGATCCATTGCCCTCCTCTCATGGACATCCCAGGTCAGTACTGAATTATATGAATCAAATTATAGCTATTCACTGGACTTTGCCTTTCTCTGAATACAGTTCCTGTCATTTTTAAACATTACTAAAATGCACGTTTGCACATATATTTAAGAGAGAATATATATCTAGGCCAAAATCATGTGTGGTCAAGTGTAGCATAAGACAAGCCTGTCACCTTGTCATCACTCATATGACTCACTGTTGCATTGGGATAGCCTCTCCACAGCCATTCTATCACTAATGGAGTGAGGACAGGTAGGTAGGGAGTTAAGAGTATCATCTGGCTACATGCCTGAAATCAGACTCAGATATCCTTGGGTCATATAGGGGTCTCTGTGGATGATGTAATCAGTCTTATCCCCGCTGCTCTCCTCCAGCAATGGAATGGTGGTACTAGTGGGCTTTTATTACACTGAGTCCTGCTATCCTGGAGAGTACCAAAATCCTCAGTCCATTAATGTCACTAGCAGGATGCTGGCCTTAGATTGCAATCCTATACTCACTTACCTAGGAGTAAGTACCATACTGAACTCAGAGAAACCGAGGATTGCACTATAAAATATATAGTGTGTGAGAAATGCACGTTTAAATCCATAATAAGTTGCATTTAAATATGTGTTTTGAAAGGACTCTTTAAAATTAGTGCAGAAATGAAACAGAATTATAGATAAAAACATGTTATTATGGACCAAAAGATGACAGAATTGCTCATTTCTAGCTTGACACAATTAAGATGGGAACTATAATTTAACATTTTTCATATACCAAGCCTGTTTGGAAATACTGGTACTGATTTTCTTTATGGAATCTTTATTGTATCTTGTGTAATAAGGAACAGAGTAAAGATTTTGTTTTTGAACCAGGATTCCATAGGTGACATTTATTACTACAAAGATATGACTGAATCTGATTTGTACTCTAAAAGTATTGATCACTGTATTGAACTTTCAAAAAAGTCTATAAAAATAGATCAGTAGAAACTGAACTCCATAATGTTAAAATTAAGATATACCATTCAAACTGTAAATTTATAAATGCAGTGTCATCATACAATTTTCACGTTTTTTGAAAAAACGAATCGTATCTCAGGAATAGTGCTATTGTACCTCAAGGACTTTAAGGACACCAAAGTCTGTCTGATCAGATGCATGAACACTCCATATTAAAGAGTGATTTAAGATGAATGCCATTTTAATGAACAATAAAGGAGTCTCAAGCTAATGTCTCCCTCTTCTGTCTCACACACATGGTGATTTTGTCCTGGTTTGAACTGACCCATTATGTATTATATATGTCATTGAGGCTTGCCTTAAGTCATTCCTGACGTATGGTGACATTATTAAGAGTTTTTCTTGGTCAGATTTCTTCAGAGAGGGCTTGCCATTTCCTTCCTTTAAACTGAGAAAGTATGACGAGTCCATGATCACCCAATGGATTTTCATGAACAAGCGGGTTCAAACGCTGGTCTCCCAGAGTTCTAGTCTAGTGCTCAAACCACTACACGACACTAACTGCCACATATTATATATGGTGTCTTATATAATAATAATATTTAATACTATTTATTTACTTATACCCCGCTTTTCAGCCAAAAGGCTATCAGAGCGGCTTACCAATTGTTAGACATTTCCCTGCCCTCAGGCTTACAATCTACCCAACAAGTCACAAAAGGAGAAGGGAATGGCAGTGGGGAAGGGGAAAAGTCCATCAGATCTTCACTCCCTCTGAGGCCTGGACCATGGCAGATGGACTGGAGGGAGGGTCCTTCTCTACCTGCCCAATCATAAGTCTCCATATGACCCTGCCCAAGTTTTAATATGCTCAGCGAGACACTTTTTTTCAGTCCCATCACCATGTGTTCAAAGAGGTAGATGTATAATGCCTAATGAGACTATAAGGACTGTGCTTGCCTTTGAAATCAGAATCAAGCCATGGTTTAATATTACAGGTTCAGTATCCTTTATCCAGATATCTGAAATCCAAAATAGCCCACATTAGTGGATGAGGTAGGCGTGAAACTGATGGGCCAAATAAACTAGAGCCCTGGTGGCACAGTGGTTAAATGCCTGTACTGCAGCCACTCACTCAAAACCGTAAGGTTGTGAGTTCAATACCAGCAAAAGGACTCAGGCTTGCATCCTTCCAAGGTCGCTAAAAGTGAGTACCCAGATTGTTGGGGGCAAATTAGCTTACAATTGTAGACACTGTTAGTTCAATATGTAGTGGTATATAAATGAAGCTGTTTGTTTTTTGTTTTGTTTCCAGACACATTCTTGCCATAGTATTTAGATGACACCCCCCCTCCCCAAGTACGGCTGGAAACTGCACCTAGGCCACATCTTTTATAAAGAATATTTTACAAAACAGTAAAATGCTGCTCCTTTTGCCAGCCTGATTTAAAACCATGGTGGCAGCCTGGATCGGGGCTGGGTGTGTGTGGTTGCTGCGCCCCCAGCTTGAATCGCACTGGGGTGGCCTCAGTGCCAGTTTGCCAATCATCCTCAAAGGAAATTCCCTGATTGGCTTCCCGAAATCCCCCCAAATTTCCAAGAATGGGGGCGGGACTTCTGGGTCAGGGGGTGCAAGGCACTATGGGAAGGCTAAAGGGGGGACTTCCAGGATGGGAGATATTTTTGGCTTGTGTTTTTAGGGTGGGAAGGTTGAATTTACCTGAAGGCTGAATTTCCCAGAATCTTCCCAGAAATTTAGCAATCCCGGAAATAACATGGAAAAACTTTGAAATCCCCAATTTCCAGGAAAAATCCCAGAAATTGGCAGCACTGCTCAGTGCACTTTATCAGGCCCATCTATTTCAGCCTATATTGACATTATTATTATTATTAAACTTTATTTCTAAAGCGCTGTAATTATACACTTACTTGGTTTCTGATGCTTCAGTGACTTTGCTTCATGAACATTATTAAAAATACTGAGTATAACATTAGCTACAGGCTATGGATATAAGGTATATATATATATGAAACATAAATTAATTTTATGTTTTGGTCTTATCCCCAAGATATCTCATTTTGTATATACAAATATTCCAGAATCCAAAAAGCTCAACCAAACTCAAAGGTCCCATTTCAGATATGGGAGACTCAACCTGTAGTCCCTGAAGTCTATTCCATGCCATGTCAGTTTATGGTTTTGTTTTGGGGGGCAGCAACAGCAACTATGTAGTTAACTGGGGGTGGAGGGAATGAGAGTATTGGCCCCCAGTAAAAATTCTGTCCCCTGATACATTTTCTTTCAGTACTCATATTTCTAGCATTGCAGCAACAT
>NC_056523.1:274953507-274999698 GCF_019175285.1 Sceloporus undulatus
TAATAATAATAATAATAATAATAATAATAATAATAATAATAATAATAATAATAATAATAATAATAATAATAATATGTTTTATTTATAAACTGCTATTCCAAATAGATCATAGCGGTGTACAAGAAAATTATATAACAGTACAAGAAAAATCTACAATTAAGATACACTGTATCTTCAGGCTAGCCCCTGATGACGCTGGGCCAGCCTGCTCTCTCCCTCAACGGCCGAAAGATGACAGTTATGGAGGGAGAGCAAGTTTCTGTTAAGTTTCTGTTGAGCATTTTAAAATATACTTTAGACATCCCCCCCCCAAAAAAGGGGGCAAGCAAAGATACCAAGGAAATATGAACACAACAAGATGTGAATGATTTTCAGTGTCTCATTCTCTACAATGCTAGAAATTTAAGGAATAAAGGAAAATTTCCAGGTGGATAGAATTCCTATTAGGAGGTTAGTATCCCTGCCATCCCTGCAGCTACACTTCTTACCAGCAGGCTGGTCTTATGCACTTTACAAAGGCGATAATGCCTCTCAATTCTAGTTGCTGGTGAATACGAATGGAATAATTCTTGCATGCATATGCTGCTTTTCTTGTGGGCTTCTTGTAGTCATCTAGTTGGTCACTGTGGGAACAAAAAGCTGGACTAGACAGCCTTAGGCATGAACCGGCATGTTCTCAGAGAGATACTCTAATTTTTTTTCTTTTTTGAAATACAGGAAGAACATTCTTCGATTCTTGGACGCAGAAAGAGACATCTCAGTGGTCAAAAGCAGCTTCAAGCCAGGAGATGTAATTCACTATGTGTTAGACAGACGTCGTACACTAAACATTTCCCAGGATTTACACAGCCTCCTTCCTGAAGTTTCACCAATGAAGAATCGTCGCTTTAAGACCTGTGCTGTTGTAGGCAATTCTGGCATCCTCTTGGATAGTGGATGTGGAAAAGAGATTGACAACCATGAGTTTGTTATAAGGTGAGTATTCATCTTTTGCTTGGCAAGTTGTCTGGTATTTCAGCAATAATGAACACAAATGCTTTAACTTAGAATGGAGGCTTGGAATTGCTGAGTGATAGATACCCTTCACTGTATGGTGCCCCAAGTTAAATATATTTCAATATGGAAAGAACAGGGCTATCTATATATTGAGGATGAGAAATTTCACAGTTGGAAAATGCCAAGAGATTTGTAATATTAGTTTGTAGGATCTGTGTTTGCTCTTTATGCAGGCACAATCACTCTTCCAGTAGTGAGTTGCCTCCAGAAAATGAGAATGTTTTCATTTTCTGCTTCTCGCCTGTAGTCATAGCAGAAAATTACCACCTTTACTTATTATATATGCACTGTATGGGGTAAAGTTTACAAGAAATGCATTGGGGATTAACTAGATAGCTCCCATTACAGAAATTGGAAGTCACACATCTAAAGCCTTGCATGCCGTACTGAAAATGTATTCTGACTGCATGTGCAAATGTATTTTAGTTTTAATAATTAGTTTGCTTGTCCAAAAACAAAACATTATGCATTGTCAAAGGTCAGAAAGAAATTAAAAGTAGTTGTGGGCACTGTTTAATAGGCTGTCATTGTCTGAATACAAAACAAGTTCAAGTTGAAAATACAGGATATTGGGTGCTATCCAGAACCATTAAAAATAAACAGTCTTACCCATAATTGTAGTGGGTTATTGTTCATGCCCACTAAGCTTGTGCACATTAAATAATAGAATGGATGTAATCCTGCTAAAGATCTACAGCATTTCATTTATTTCAATGTGATTTTCTCAGTTGTACTACTGAAATCAGTGGGACAAAACTAACAGTCCTCAAGATGTTCAATAGGTTATTCAGTATGAAATCCCTGTGAGATTTAGAGAATCTGTGCCCTGTAGTGATTAGGGTCCCAGATTCTAATCACCAATGAGCTGTGAGACTCACTGGGTAACCTTAGATCACTGAAGATTTCCACACCAGCACTTACCATGGGGTAAGTGCTAGTTAAATGCCAGAAAAAAGTCAAGGGAAGTGTGTATTTGTGAAAGTCTGACACACTTCCTAAATGTTAGGGAATCGCTCCTTGCCTCCAGCGTCCCTGAATCGTTTGGGGAGTAGCCATTTCTCATTAACTTTTCCAATGTTGATATCTAGAGCAGGATCCAAATCAGATAATTAAACAATTGGTCTGTGAACACCTAGAAAAAACACGATGTGATTACAAAGAACCAGCATGGATTTTTGTTTTTTCTTTTCTTTTTGGAGTGAGCTAAAAGGTTGTGAGATTAGGAAAATGCTGTAGATGTACTATATTTTAATTTCAGTACTATTTTCAATAAGATTCCTCTGTGATATTTTTGTAAAGAATCTTGTAAAATATTGGGTAGACATTCTGGGTTGTTAGGTGACACTGTAACTGGTTGATGGAGTAAATCCAAAAAGTAATCATCAGTGACTTCTCATCATGTCACAAGTTTCAGACCTGGACCCAGTGTTGTTCAATGTTGTTACATAAATAAATGAAAGACAGGATGCCCCCCAACTTTGCAGATGGCATCAAACTGGGTGGGGTAACTAATAACACAGACGACAGAATCAGATTTTAAGATGATCTCTGCAGGTTGGAAAACTGGCCTCAAACTAACAAAATATATTTTGACAGGTATAAAATTTTACATTTTGACAGGGAAAAAATCAGTTGCATAAATACAGAATGGTTGATGCATGGCTTGAAAGCAATATGTTTGATAATAAACTAGGAGTCTTAGCAGACCACAAATAAACATGAATTAATTAATAGACCAAAAAAAATAGCACAAAACAAAAAGTAAATGCATCAACAGAAGTATATGGTCCAGATCCTGAGAAGTAATTCTGCTTTAGTTAGAACTCACCTGGAGTACTGTATCCAGTTCTGGTAGCACAGTTAAAGAAGGATATCAACAAGCTAGACTATGTCCAAAGGAGGGTGACCATACTGTTAAATAGTATGGAAGCATGGTTGAGAGATCTGGGAATGCTTAGCCTAGTGAACTGAATACTGAGAGATGATTTGATAGCCTTCACAGAGGCTGTCAATAAGAGATGGAGCCAGCTGGTTTCTTCAGCTCCAGAGGATAGAATCTGAACTAAAAGATTCAAACAACAAGAAAGCAGATACCAACTAAACATTAGAAAGAGCCTGATGGTGAGAGCTGTTCAACAGTTGAACAGACAGACTACTTTAGAAGTTTTTTAAACAGAGTTTGAATAGCCACCCGTGCTGTAGCAATGGATTCCTGCATAAGCAGAGGGCTAGAATAGTTTAGCCTTGAGCTTCTTTCTGACACTGAAGTTCTATGATTTTGTGATTTAGATGTGTGGACATCACTTGAGGACAAATAGGAAACCATTTCATTGACTGTTTTGTAAATGAGAAAAAGGAGAAACAAGGCAATCCATACATGTAGTCTGACACTACAAAAATGTATTGCCTTGTTGCTGTTCTGCAGTGGAGGTTTCATTAACCAGCAGTATTAGGTGGTAAAACTTTTATACTGATTCTGCTGTAGTTTTTTGGAAAGACAAATGAGTAGTGGATGCATAATGTGGGTGGGGACGTACGTTTGAATGTGTATCTGTATCTGCTTTCTCCTGAAAAAACTCCTATGTGGCTGAAAAGCATTCACATTCTGATATCTATCTGCATGTCACACATCTACGCAGCATTGCTTTCAATGGCATGTTCATTCATATTCTGTCAGTTACATGTGACTTGACTTGGGTGAGAGAACAGATAGCTTTGGTGGTAGTGGTCATATAATAGGTCATCATCCCAACTCCAATTGCAATCCCAAATGCAAACAGTAATACTGCTTTTCAAAAAGAACAAAGTACAGTGGGCCCTCGGTATCTGTGGAGATCTGTTCCAGCCCCCCCCCCCCCCCGTGGATACCACAATCCGCAGATGCTCAAGTCCCATTGCACAGGCATCCTCCCTCCCTCCCTCCCTGCTTTTACCTGAGTTGGTAGGTGGCTGGCGACAAAGGACATTCTCCGCTGCCACTTCCTCCTGCTCCACCCTCCTCCTCCTCCTCCCACCCAGGTGGGAGGAGGAGGAGGAGGGAGGGAAGAAGAGGGCAAAGGAAGCAGGAAGAGGAAAGAAGAGATGGGAGGAGCAGGAAAAAAGAAGTTGCAGAGGAGGAAGAGGAGGAAAGAAGAGGGCGAAGGAGGCAGGAAGAGGTGGGAGGAGGTGGGAGCAGTGACATTTCTGGAGTTCTTGGGGCCACGTGTGTGTCACTCCAGGCCTTGGGAGGGTCTCTGGGCATGTGGCAAGTGACCGTTTCCACAGCCTATGTGGTTCTTCCCCTGCCTGCACAGCCATTTCCCCATCCTCAGAAGTCCCACCTGGAGGTCCCACCCACACCAGTGTGGGGAAATGGCTGCGGGGGCAGGGGAAGCGTCACATAGGCCATGGAAATGGCCACTTGCCGCCTGCCTGGAGAACCTCACAATGCCTGGAGCAGCACCCACATGGCCCCAGGGAGTGCCTTTGGAAGGACCCCAGGGATGTCACTGCTCCCAACTCCTCCCGCCTCTTCCTGCCTTCTTTGCCCTCTTCTCTCCTTCTCCTCCTCCCGCCTCTTCTTTCCTCTTCCTGCCTCCTTCACCCTCTTCTTCCCGCTCCTTCATCCTCCTCCTCCACAGATTCTTCCTTCCTCCTCTTGTCTCTTCCTTTCTCCTCCTTTGCCGCCCCCCCCCCGCACGGGCTTGCCGTCCGCGGATGCTTAAATCAGCAGATGGCAAGTCCGCATATATGGAGGGCCTACTGTATTGTTTATGTGTGAAACAAGCATTTTATTGAAATGTTTTACATACTATTTTGGGTCAGTGTTACTGTAAAAATACATACCATTTATCTATACAAAGTTTGGCTCAATTGCTTCCTCCCCATGAATGCTATTGTTACTAATATTCAGTGCTAATGTTTGACATTTCTTTACTTAATGGAAGAAAGTTACAGAACTTTTCAAATCAGAAGAATGAATCTCGTCTCCTCTACCCCCCAAAAAAGCATGTGTCAATTTTTCTGTCTAGTAAAAATGACAGTTTGATGCTGCAGTTTTCACTGTCTAATTGTGTTAGGAGTAACACAATTAAATTCTATAAATGTTTTGACCTCTATTTGTTTTTTTAAAGAAATGTTTGTTAAACAACTTTCAGTTCAGCAGGGCTCCCAAAGTGCTACATGATAACATTATTAAAAATGTTCTTTAAAAAGAAGTTAAACCCATTTTTAAAAAAATAATAAAATAAAAAATAAAAATAAATAAACACTCCAAAGTGGAATAGTGCAGTTTTGGCTGTCACCTGTTCTAAGGTTAAAAAGGATGGAGACTGCCAAATTTGTCTTAGGAGGGAATTCCACAACTGTGGTGCTGCTGCAAAGAAAGCTTTTTCTGATATACCTACTAGCGTAGCCTCTTAGGTTGACATGGTACACAGCAGGATCTCTGATTATCTCAAATTCTGGACATGCTCATACGAGAAAAGGTAGTGTTTCTGAAATCCTAGCCTCAATCTGTTTAGGGCTTCGTAGGTCAAAATGAACACCTTGAACTGAGACCAAAAGGTTAAAACAAATGCAGTAAGATAATAAAAAGTAAACATTTTCCATATATACATATCTATATAACTGTCTAGTACTGGAATTAAAAGATGAAATTACTATGACACATGTTTTGTTAATCCATTGACTTTTCTCTGGTTGTCTCACAAGCATAAGAGATTCTTAGGTTTATATCAGTATAAATCTTTTGAAGATGGTGCCTTTTGTTAGAACCACCACCTGTTTCTCTACTGTCTGATCTCATAACTTAGGCTTTACTTTCATGTTACTCTGTTTGGTCATGGAATGTCCCAAGAGATGTTCCTCTTTTATCACTGACCGGCCAGATTCTAGGATTCCATGTACTTGTTCATCCTGTGGAATGAATTTATGATGTGATATGCAGACAGGAGTCATTTCAAGAAGTTATCTTTGGAAATCAATTGTGCAAATGCAATTGTGGTGTCTCTACTCAGTGTCAAAGGCCTAAAACAGACTATCCAAAAGGAGTAGCTTCCAGCTGCTTCAAGACGCATGCCCCCAACAAGGCTGGAAGCTGCTCCAAGGCTGCTCTAAGGCTGCCTGAAACTACTGGCAAAAGGAGTATCAAAAGTCTGATCTTTTCTGGTGGCCTGTTTGAGACTGTAGCGGCGGCCCACTTTCAGAGCAGCTTTCCGGTTGCCACGATCGTGGGTGGAGTGGTCAGAGGCCACACCTTCATGCCTGTCTACTTCCCACAGTCAGATTAGCTAAAGTTGTCATGTGAAATATTAATAGTATAATTCCAGTCAATCCAGCAATGAATTACCAGAGCAATGATAATGAATAGCATTAGATATCCAAGCATATAGCAGTTTCAAATTACCAATGTATGCATTTAATATATGCTATTAAATAAACTGCATTTTCAATTTTTCTTTTTTCTTTTTCGTCTAGACAAGTTAAATATAGCACTCATGTAGAACAAAAATACCCTCAAGCTGTCTTGTTTCTAGTTAATTTTTTTTTTTTTGGAAGCAGTCTGAAATACAAAAGATATGAAATTGAATGTCTCTTTTCTTCTAAAAATGACATGGTCCCACTTAAGTCAGTCCTTTCTATGCTTTGCAATAGGCATTTAGAAATGACTGGATAGTTAAGCTCAAATATTTAGTATTCAGTAGATCAGATGGGTCAAAACCTTACTCAGCCTTCTTGATTAAATACAAGAGAAAAGCTAGAAATTTTAAAGTCCTCATCAAAAGCCAGAGACTTTCAGAAACTTGATATAAAATGAGAAGTGGCAATTCTGAGTAAAGTATTCTTGCTCATCTAGGCCCAAATAAGCTATTGACTTTCTATTGCTCTTCTGGCTTAATGGTGGGAATAGATGCAGGAGGATGTGGAAATGGGTATGGCTGCACAACTGAATTTGGTATTTTTTAAAATAAAAAAATTAAGGAAATAAATATAAAATATGTCACACATAAAGCCAGAAGAAAGGAATTTTATAAGTTCCACTGTACTTTCTGTTTTTGTTTATAATATTAATTAATTAATTAATTAATATACAACTTTGTTGTTGTGTCCCTTCAAGTTGTTTCTACTCTAAGACTCTAAGGTGGAACCTATCATGGTTTTTTTCATGGCACAATTTGCTTTTGCCTTTCTCTGAACACTGAACTCTTAACACTGAGAGAGTGTGACTTTCACAAAGTTACCCAGTGGGTTTCCCACTGCCAGTCTGAGGATTCCATTAAATGGAACCATGGCATTTATTGCACACGGCCATCAAAGCAGCAGAATAATGTGATAACTGCATGTTCGATTTCCCCCCCTCCTGCATGGCATCATCACCATCATGTGGTAGTACCATAGAAGACTGTAGAAAGAGCAAATCTTTTTTACCCACAAGAAAAATCCATTAGTGGCCTCTTTTGCCACTGCTGCATATGATTTGCAGTGCAAAAGTTCATGAGAACTTTCCTTTCAGTTTTGCCTGTTTAATGGGCAAACCTAAAGAAATGAGATCCACCCCCCTTCCAGAGTCCCGTTCTGTCACTGCAGTGCTCCTCTCATGTACACACAGCATCCCCCGCCTCACTCACACACACACACACACACACACACACACACACACACACACACACTTTCCTCCACCTCCCCCATGTCCTTCCCAAAGCTTCCCCCGCTGCCTTCTGGGGGAAGGAGCCACATGGCTTTCTCAGGGGAATGGACCAGAGGAGAGGGAGGGAGAGCAGATGTGAGGAAGGCAGGGCAGTGAGCATTGGAGGCTTACAGGCTCTCTACATCTGGATCAGGACCTACAGTGCAGGAAGTAAGAATGCCATCCTGATTTCTGTAGGCCACAGCATTGCAGCAAAGAGAGTCCAGTGCAATATAATGCTATAATTACCTGGGCAATATAGTGCTATGATTCCATTTTAACTACCATGGGACCTTCCTAGCATTATATTTCGGTAGTGTGAAAGGACCTCCATATACATGGATTCTTTATCCACAGATTTACCATATATACTCTTGTATAAGTTGAAAAATTTAGGTCAAAAAATTGACACCCCCCCCCCCCAAAAAAACCTGGGTTGACTTACACATGGGCCAGTACAGTCATCCCCCGAGCCCATTGCCAGTCAGGCTGCCTCCCAAGGAGTCAACCCAGCTGGGAAGAGGCTGGGTAGGTGATCAATCACCCCCATAGCCTCTTTCCAGTTGGGTTGTCTCCAGTTGGCTTGCCTCAGCTCAGCTGAGAAGAAGTGGGTATACCTTCCCTGAGCCTGTTCCCAGCTGGGCTGCCTTCTTAAGTCTGGCACTCAACTTATCCATAGGTCATATGAAAAACAACAATTTTGGCCCCATATATATGACGTCAACTTATAGCTGAGTATATACAGAAAGCATCCATAGTTTGAAAATACTCAAGAAAATATACATTTCAAAATGGAGGAAAAAATTGGGGGAATGACACCAAATTAGGAAGAATAGCTAATACTCCAGAGGACAGGATCAAAATTCAAAATGACCTGAATAGACTAGAAAGCTGGGCCACAGCTAACAGAATGAACTTCAACAGGGAGAAATGTAAGGTACTGCACTTAGGGCGAAAAAATGAAATGCACACATATAGGATGGAGGACACCTGGCTTAAGGAGACAACATGTGAAAGGGATCTAGGAGTCCAAGTAGACCACAAGTTGAACATGAGTCAACAGTGCGATGCGGCAGTTAACAAGGCCAATGCGATTTTAGGCTGCATCAATAGAAGTATAGTGTCTAGCTCAAGGGAAGTAATAGTGCCACTATATTCTGCTCTGGTCAGGCCCCACCTGGAATATTGTGTCCAGTTCTGGGCGCCACAATTCAAAAAGGACATTGAGAAACTGGAGCGTGTCCAAAGGAGGGCGACTAAAATGGTGAAGGGTCTGGAAACCATGCCCTATGAGGAATGGCTTAGGGAGCTGGGGATGTTTAGCCTGGAGAAAAGAAGGTTAAGAGGTGATATGATAGCTCTGTTTAAATATTTGAAGGGATGTCATATTGAGGAGGGAGCAAGCTTGTTTTCTGCTGCTCCAGAGACTAGGACCCAGAGCAATGGATGCAAGCTGCAGGAAAAGAGATTCCACCTCAACATTAGGAGGAATTTCCTGACAGTAAGGGCTGTTCGACAGTGGAACACATTTCCTAGGAGTGTAGTGGAGTCTCCCTCCTTGGAGGTCTTCAAACGGAGGCTGGATGGCCATCTGTCGGGGATGTTTTGATCTGGATTTCGTGCATGGCAGGGGGCTGGACTGGATGGTCCTTGCAGTCTCTTCCAACTCTATGATTCTATGATTTTGCCATTTTATATAGGGGACATAATTTTGCTATATCATTTTATATAACGGGAGTTGAGCATCAGTGGATTTTGGCATCAATGGTCCTGGAATCAAACCCCAGCAGATACCATGGGCCCACTGTATTTTAAAAGCTTCATCTTCCCCAGCAAGCCAAAATACCTCTGTTTTATTCTTCAGTCTTTTTCAAATTGGCAACAGAAAACATACAGTCCTGATTCAGGCAGGGCTGACAAAATTTAGTTGCTTTCCTGACCAATTTCTCAGCTGTTCCCCTGCCACTTTTCCCCTGCCCATCTCCTCCATTGATTGCTTAATTGAAATGATTTTTTCTCTCATTTATATCAGCCTAATTCAATGGGTGTAAGCAGTTCCCAGCATGAAGAAAGCCATGCTTAATACACTTGAACTTAGGTTTTATAAATAAAGACCTTTTTTTAAAAAAAAAAGTGCTGGCAATCTTAATTCAGCACTAATGTGGTTGAATACATTGAGACTTATAAAAGTTGAGCACTCAAAATACTGGGCCTGGATGGAAAAGCTGTCAATTTGAGGTTTCTCCCACTTTTATTTTTTCTTTAAACTCATGTTGTTTCCATCACAAATATGAGGAACATTTTAATTAAACATATTACTAATAATTTGACTAAGATGGGAAAAAAATCCCTCTCTCATCCCTCCTATGAATGATATCTGTGGTTTCCTAGAGCTCTACTACAGCTCAAATTGCTAGTCAAATCCAAAAGCTCCAACCAAATTTCCTTTACTCTTTTGTGTGTTTCTATTTTCCATGTTCCACATATCATTTGATTCTCAGTCTGGATGTCTCATGGAGATACTGGCCTGAATCCTGTTGGTATTATCAATTAGTGAAGAACCACCAAATTAATTGTTAAATAGTGAGCCAGCACTTTGGTAAATCCTACTGATTCAGTAGGTCAATTCTATTTGGGAATATTAGGCCATTATTTGTATAAACTCTTCATGGTGCATCAGATAGAAAAACTAACTTGCATGTGTGAAGTTGAAGGCTTTCATGTCCGGCATCCATAGTTTTTTGTGGTTTTTTTGGGCTATGTGGCCATGTCCTAGAAGAGTTTCTTCCTGACGTTTCACCAGCATCTGTGGCTGGCATTTTCAGAGAATGTTTGCCTGGAACTTGCATGTGAGAACTTGTTTGCACATTGACACCAGACAGAAAACCTTCCAGGAGTCCTTGACTTGGGAAAAAAAGTATACATACTCCACATTCTACTTCAGAATTCAGTACAGGAAATTTAGAAGCAATGGCATTGGTAAAGATCTGGAAGGATGAATGCCATTATTTTTCACAGTGTTATTTTGGCTTCCTGTTATTCAAATGGAAAACTAACCTTTTGAATCTGCCATGGAAAAGGTCATTCAAGTCTCTGAAGGCTCTTTATATACAAAAATTGAAAAGAAGTCATTCACAATAGAAGGCAACAAATGTATGATCATATGTTTGGAATGGAATCTTGTGGACTGACATTTTCCACAGTTGACCAGCTTTCCCCAACCTGCTACCATCCAGATGTGTGAGATTATAGCTCTCATCATATTCAGCCAAGCTTGGGAAAGCTGCATTAGACTATCTGAAAAGAGCAGTGTAGTTAGCAATATAGATTCCGGATATATTAGTCTTATTCTTCCTGCTGTCAGTGTTTGGATAGCCGTGTGTATTTCCTCACTTAATTCTCTATGTGGCAAGTCAGCTCTGCTGCATTTTGGAACCCTCCTGCTTATGCCTCAGGGAAGCCGTTGCCATCTGCCCCCAAATACTTGCCCTGACAGTACAACTGTTTGACAGAGTTTTGAGATGAATTACAGCCATCTGAAACTTTCCTTTGACCTGGTTCAATTTGCTCTTCACATAGTGGAACAATTCTTACTGCCCCGGGCAGGTTTTTAATCTTGCCTGGAGGCCAGAATAGGTGAGGCTTTCACTCCCAGGAGGCTAGAAAGGTTGATGGTGAGCTTTTTATACATGGGTGAAACTACCTACCCTGCTTTCTCTTTCCCCCTGAAATTTACATATATTCCTTTTTGCTTATTTTTTCATGACCTTACCAACTCCTGGCTCGATGTGCACCTTCTCCAAAGGAAGCAGTCTGAGAGCTATGTTTAAACATCATTCATGCAACTAGGAACTGAGAATGTGAGTTCTTTCTTAATTTTTCCTTTTTCCTTTTTCCTTTTCTTTCTTTTTTTGGCCAATTAATTCTAACATGCCGCTGCTGCTATATTAGCAAAGCAACTCTGTCTCAAGGGGCCATAAATAAGACTGTTAAAAAGAGTAAAAAATCACTTCCCCATGTTAACCCAAATGCATTTCTGCACAGATGAGCAGCATTGTGTCCTTAGCTTACATACCACCTGCTTGGATATGTATGGATTTTCAAGTGCAATGTTAGTTATACCAAACAAACAAGCAAGCAAACAAACAAGCAAACAAAAAACAGGTAGGGATGACTAAAAAGAGCACTCAGATCTATCCTTTACTTTTCTTTTTCAGAGCAGTTTTTCTGGTATCTCAAAATGTCTACATTTTGAACTTCCTGTTTCAAACTTAGAACATGCTGTTTCCTGCATTTATTCCTTGTTGACAGATGCATGAAAATGTTACATTTCCATTTGTATCCTAACTCTTTTCATTCTTAAATCTGCCAACAAAAATAAAATGCCATAGGAAGATTGTCACTTAGATGTCATCAGGACTTGTAAAACTCACAGAGCTCTTAGTGCTGTAGAATGATAGTTTGGACCTCTTTGTTCCAGAGTTGTTACTTCTGCAATAATGTTATTACTTCTGCAATGATGAAGAATTCAGTTCTTCATTTTTGGCAGTGAAAAAGGATGTGGTTTTGTTCTGGCTACTGAATTCACATGCAAGTATTACTTTGTACATTAAAAAAAAGTTGTACAGTACTTCCTACTCAGAACACAACAGAACTTCCAGTTTCCTCTTTGTCAGCATATAATACATCAACAGCTGAAAGTTGAAGAAGTTTTGTTCCTTTTCTTTTTCAGGCAGAGGAACAATAGGCAGCTCTTGTTAGCCACGTATAATCCATTTTGTGTTGTTAAAGCTATACATGCCTTCTCCCCTTCCCATTGGTGTGAGGCACAAAGATGGAAAATATGCAGCCCTCCAGATGTTGCTAGACTACAGCTCCAAGCATTCTTTGCCTTTAACTATGATGGCTTGAGGTGCTAGAAGTTATATTCCAACAACATTTGGATGGGCAATTCCTACCTGTGGTATAGAAGAGATTGTAATGTGGCTTTGATAGCCTTTTGGCTGAAGAGTGGAGTATTCATACTCTAAATAAATAAATAAATATGCCATGATTATACATTGAGACATAACATGAGTTTGGAAACAACAAGTTATTTGTGCTGTTCCCCAGTTTTCTGGCCTGGCAATAAAAACACCAGGCAGTTTAGCTGTCACATCCCCTGCCTGGATCACCTGCCCTCTATATTGCATGTCAGTGGAGGCATGTTGGCTTCCATGTAATTCAGAACCCTTGTAGTTTGTAAGCTGTAAAGGGAGTCTACGTGGGTACTGCCATCTTCTGCTGCAAATCTTTGGCATCCAGTACAAGGAGGGCAGTAAGACCAGGCACAGGCATGCTACAGTGGTACCCCGGGATACGAATTGACCGCGTTACGAAATTTCCGGGATACGAAAAAGTTAGATTGGAAAAAACTGTTCCGGGATACGAAGGTTTTTTCGGGTTACGAAATTTTTTTCGGCGCGAAATTCAAACGCGACCGCTAGCCGCACTTCGGAAAAGCCTTTTTCGGCTTGCGAAATGCATCGGGTTACGAACGCCGCGGCGGAACGAATTAATTTCGTAACCCGAGGTAGCACTGTATATAGAAAAGGAGAGTAGCCAGGATATCTACCACACAGTTCTTTTTCCAACACCTTAATAGGGCTTATGTCAGATCCCCATGCTTCATAGTGGTTGAGTTATAGTCTTCTCCCTAACTAGCACATTTGGAGCATATGATTGTACCTTAAATGTCAAGGAGAATAGTTCACACGTAACCTTCATTTCATTTCATGGAGTAATATTTCATCTATACCCCCACTCCCATCCCTGTACAGCCTGATAGACTCAGATTGATTTATCACCTCATGAACTATACCTAGGTAATAGTTTCAGGAATTATGCTGTTAAAATCTGCAAAAAGTTCCCATTTTGAACTTTGTTGTTGTTAGTTATCTTCATGTTGACTCCAATTTATAGCAATCCTGTTCTTAGCAAGATTTATTCAGAGGAAGCTTTCCATTGTGACCTTTTGAGGATGAAAGAGGTGGAGTTACTGAAGTCACCCAGAGGTTTCCATGGCTGAACAGACGATTTGAACCCTGGTCTCCTGGACACCTGCTCCAACATTCTTAAACTGCTAAATCACACAGACTCCATTCTGAAATACCATGGCTTAAATTGCAAAATTGTTTGCTACCATTGTTTCCTGGTCACTCACTAATTATATTCAGATCCTTCCATAAAGATATTAATGTGATTTTCTGTATAGAGGGAATCAATTGTTCTACAGTCTTCCATGTGATGTGATGAATCTCTGATAACTGTTGTTGTTATGCATATTTATAGTCGCACACCTGTTTTCTGGAGTCAGTACACAGTATGGAGTGTGACGATGCTTTCAGATATGTGCTAATATCAGTTCATTAAAGAACAATGGACCATGTTGCGAGAGAGAGAGAGAGCATTTGTTGGATGATAGCATACGCTGGTGAGGGTTTAAAGAAAAGCTTCTAGTAGACAGTAATCAAAACAAACTTCCATCCTCCATTTATTTTCTCAGAGAGGCACTGCATTAAAATAATCTCGAAAAGATAATAACTTTAGTATTACTTATTATTGTCTAGCACCCTGTTGTTAGTCCGAAACAGTACACCTGTTTGATCAGTTGTTGAATGGTGAATCAACACATAGGTAATCCTACTGAATTAATAATGTGTCTAGTCTCATCAGTACTATCAACAAGATTTAGCCATTAATTGTTACTTATTTTTATTTGAAATTAATATCTATTTTGGGTGTTGGACTCCAGCTCTGGAGATTAGTTTTTGATTCCCTGCTCAGCCGTGAAAAACCACTGAGTGACCTTGGGCAAATCAAACACTCAGTGCCCCAGAAAACCCTGTGATAGATTCGCCTTAAGTCGAAATGACTTATAGGGGCAAAAGAATAACTATTATTTTGGAGTTCACCTGTGACATTCTGACGGAGGATGCATGAATCTGTCAGTTTCAATTTATAACACATTGCATTTTTAAAATTCAAAATTGTCTTCATCATACCGTATTTATGAATAACATTTGCTAATCTTGGCAAATTCTTATCAAAAGCAGTCCAGAATAAATTCTCATCCACCTGCACTTGGGAAATCCATTTGATAGAGTGTGAAGGATATCATGTTGTATATACTGTACATGCCTCCCCTGCAGCTATTAAAGACAGCATAGAGACATGGCCAAACGCACTAGGATTTACAGGCAGAAGTAAGCAGTTATAGCCATCTGCCAGGATGGATAAATCTGTCAGCTTTGATTTCTCCCACATTGTTTTAAAAAATTCTCAAGTCCTGTCCATCAGATTCAGAAAGAAATGTGTGAAATTTGGAAATTTTAAATGTTTTATCTCCCCCTCAAAAGAACCCTAGAATTTTTCTTATTAAAAAGGTGAAACAAAATTTTTGCTAATTCCTAGTTCTGATACTTATGCTATTCTTCATCGTGCAGGTGTGGTTTATGGTTTCATTGTTCCCTATCTACGTAGTAAACAGATTAAAGATGGGTGTTTATTTTACTATTTTGTCCTGGTTTGTGAGGATAATTAATTCACATAGTTTTTATCCCTACTGTAGGAGAAAACAAACATTTCTGTGCAGTTTTCATGTGGTATTCATATACTGTTAAGTATTTGGGGAAACTATTTTGCACAAAAATACCCTAATTTTCTGCATGGAAATCATAGTTATTTGATGTGAAAATAGTTTTTGCATGACAGTCATGTTTTTGTGTAAGTAAAAAGTCAGTTTTTTCATATATAAACAACATCCAGGAAAACTTGTTGGTTTTTTTTTTGTGCAAAATTAGGATTTTTATTCAAATACATTACTCCTACCTACAAAAAAACAAAACAAAAAAAATCCACATGTTTTCAGGAAGCCCTATTTTTCTGTAATGGTGTGTTTTTCACACAAAACAACACAAAACTGTTTCCAGAAATACATGTGGGGGATTTTGTAAAAAAAAAAATCATGGCTGAGTTTCCTGGGTGTTAGATATATACTGTTACAGTTGGTCTTCCTTATAGGCGGGCTTGCCTTCTGCAGCTTTGAGCTCATGCAGAAGGCAAGCCCAGGCAGAAATAACGCAGCGCATACTCACGCTGCATGCCCCGTGCACTGCCATGAGCACGTGCCCCATTATTTCCTATGGGGCTTGAGCATATGCTCTTTTCCCCATATGTGGGGGGGGGGGGGGGGTCCAGAACGGATCACCAGCATATGGGGAGGGCAGACTGTACTGGTTTATCATGTTGTCATAGTCTGCCCATCTGTGAGCTTGTTGGGATGAATGTGAATGTGTTCTAACAAAAGGAGAGTGCCTGACTGTAGGATCAGTTAAAACTGGTGTATGGTGACACAAGTGCTAGACTAAAACACTGGCTGGTGGTTAGATTAGATGACTATTGTAGTAACTTTCAGCTCTATGATCCTATAATACACCCATTATTCACAAGACAAGAAAACAAGTAGTGAACATAGGTGCTTATGTACATATGTTGTCAGCAACCAGACTTCATAAAAGTTGTTGTTGTTAAATTAGTTGTGTGGTTAAAAAAAGATCTGGGGCAGGGGAGAGCTAGATCTGGAACATAAGGTGCCAGCCATCCTGAGTACCATCATTGGGGAAAAGGCAGGACATAAATTAATAAAATAAATGATTCTGATGATTATGTGTAGGTGGCCTTTAATTCGTAATCTCACTCATGAATTCTTAACCTCAACTCTTGCCATTTAAGTTCCAACCATCTGTGTTTGAAGGGAGGATTTTTGGTCACAGACATAGCAGGGGGAAAGTGACTAAAGTCCCCTATTCCATAGTCCTAAATTGGCTTACCTTTATCTTGTGCCTACTAAATGTATTTTAAAAAGTCATGTAAAAGCTAATGACATGGAAAAAGTTATATCTAGTTTGTTCCTAAGAAGAAAGTGATTTCTGCAGATTATTGTGCATGCATTTGGCTTGGGCTGCATCTGCACTGCAGAAATAATGTAGTTTAACACCTCTTTAACTGCCATGGTGCAAGGCTATAGAATAATTTGGTGCCAGAGCAAACTACAAATCCCAGGATTCCATAGGATTGAGCCGTCACAATTAAAGTGGTGTCAAACTGCATTATTTCTGCAGTGCAGGTGCAGCCTCAGTTCCGTGGCAGTTATTCCTGGATAATTGTATATAGGATTACAGTCCATAGTCAAGCTTACCTCAGTATGTAAGACTTGTTCTCAGTGAATAAGTTTCAAGATGGAGTTAGATATATCTTCCTAGTTAAATACATTTAATTCTATTCAGATAATTTTGTTTGTCATCCCAAGGGGAAGTTGTTGAAAACTGGATAGGGATGACTGAATTTCTGATAAATTTTCAGACAGTGAGATTTAATAAAGTACATGCCATATTTAGAAACTGTGTGTAGTAGCTTGTTTTCTTGAAAATGCAATAAGGAGTATACAATGTAACATTTTTAAAAAATCAACAACAAAAACCTTACGCAACACATTTTAGTTTTCTGCAGAAACTACAGTTGCCCTCCCTCCTTTCTCACGGATGCGAGATCCTCAGTCTTGAATATTCATGGAGGGGCAACCTCCATTATTTTCAATGGCAGCGTCCCCACAGCGCACACCCATATGCACTCGTGGGCACACGCTCCTTTCAAGCCTAAGGAACCTGACTATCTGTGAGTCTCCATTTTTACAGGGGGCTCCAGAATGGATCCCCTGTGAAAATGGAGGGCCAACTGTAGTTTGTTGTCATCGTCGCTGTGTGCTTTCAAGACATTTCTGACTTATGGTGACCCTGAAGTTAACTTTACGTTGTCTTGGCAAGGTTTGTTCCTCCCTCTGAGACTGAAAGAGTGTAACTTGCCCAAGATCACCTAGTGGGTTTCCATGGCTGAGCAGGGATTCAAAGCCTGGTCTCCAGAATGAATGCTTGAAAGACTGCACCACACTGGCTCTCTGTGTAGCTCGATTTGTTCTTGCTTTGAATCTTAAGAAAAAATTTTAATCTTAAGAAAGATCTTAAGCTTAATTTTGTTCATGCTGTTGTGTCAGGCATTCCACAGCTATTTGGTCTGTCAGCAGCAATTCCTAGAATCCTGTGGGAGAACATTATATTAGTATCCTGCCATGATAAAACCAAAAAGTGTTATTCTCAACTCAGGAGACTCTTTGACACAAGGCATTGTTTTTTCCTCCCAAGAAAAAACAAAATCAGCCAAAATCCTTGTGCTGGCTTCTGAACTGTTAAGAAAGGCTAAGTCTCTAACCTTGGAAACCTTCTTGTTACCAATGAAACTTGTAAAAAAGTTGCCTTTATTTTCGGAGTGGGTGAACTGGAGAATGAACTCTTGAAACTGGTGGCCAATTTCCAGCTTATCTTTATTTTTAAGAACTGATCTGGTGTCTCCAGTTTTAAAATTGATTTCTCTGCTACTACTTGAGATTGAAGTACTGTACAGTCAGGCACTTCATTGGGTAGCAACTGCCTGATGTGAAAAAAGAGTGAAACAAAAGCACCCTCATAAGACACCTTATCAGGTTCTGAAACCTATGTAGAGATTTCCTGGGAGAAGTACTAAAAGATCTAGGAGTGATGAGAATAGTTGACTTATGAGACTAGCTGAATTTCAACCTTTTAAAGATGGTTTATATCTACATTTAAAGATTGGCCTACATCTTTGTAAACTGACAGAAAATAATAGCTTTCATGGGGCTATTTGCACCTGATTATATTTAGCTGGTCCTCAGCATCTTCAGAAAATATTACCCATGTGTATCATAGGAATTTTATAACGGATGCAGAATAGAATCAGTTTTGAACAGCCAAGCAATTTGGGTGGGGGGGGGGTTATGTGTGCCTGTAATTCAGAAATTACAGTAGTTTCATATTCTCGTAATTGTTGTTTGCAAATAAAATTATAACCTGATGGGAGAAGCAGAGATCAGGCATCAAAATGTACTAGAGAAGAAATACAAAGGTTTTGCCAATGTGGAACAATATTTTTATTCTCACACTATAATTTGGCTTGGCCATTTGCTGACCTGTCATCAAAATCCTTAAGAACATGAAATTCAGATTTTTAAAAGGCAACAATCTAATACTCAAAGCATCAGAAGACTGCTTGTATACTGTATTTTAGGGTACAAGCAAAAGTAAACAAAGAGCCCCAATACGTGTAATAAAAAATGGACTTTGGCCAGCTATCAGTAATCAGGACATAAAAAGTGAAATGGGTCCCTACTAGGTCATAAGTTATAAAATGTTGAGGACAATATTAGAAGAGCCCTGTCCTGAGTGCCTGTCATACTTTAGACAGTAATGCTATGTCGAGCAAATTTAATATCTGAGTAGGATCATTTGTATGAATGAACAGATATTTATTGATTTCTAGTTGACAGTGAATCTGGCAGAAGTTGGTTTGAAAATTATTTGTGAATACCATACTATACTTGATTAACAGATTGTATTCTATAACTGTAGAAACTTTCCATGGGAGAGGTAAATTGCAGACATGTTCACAAAGAGTATTTGACATTTGTATATTTATGAGGGTAGACTTCATAGAATTCATTATAAAAGTGTTCTGTGTTTCAGCTTTATGGACACTAATGAAAATCGCCAAAGCTCTATGCAGAATCAAAACATATAGTACATGATTGTATGACCCTATATTTTCTAGAGCTGGCTATCTGGTTGCTCAAGCTAGTTTTGGTTGATGAAGCAAATATTGGCTAAAGTTCATTTTTTAAAAAGACATTGACATGATTTGAACAGCAACATAAAGAAACTTTGGCCATTAAAACATTGATATTTATAGCAAACTTGGTACTTGGGAACAATTGGAGTGAGTTTACACCCTTTGTATACACATTCAATTAATATGTGAAGAAAATCATATGGGATACCTCTATCTGCTGGCATCACTTCTCATTTCTACCATGGCTGGCTGCCACTACTCGTCTCACCTGACAAACATCCACTTTATGTTTATCAGGAGTTCTCATGCATAGAAGTACAGCATAGGAATTCTGGCTACTGCAGACCCATCAGGCAATCTCTTATTATTGCAGAGTAAATATGAACTGCCAAATATGCAACAGCAATCTAGACGTCATGGATCATTAGACAATATTTAGCCATGATCAAATAAAAAACAGTCTGTCAGTGCTGCACCAAGGTTTGAAATTTTAATCACAGAATGATTACTTTTCTCATGACATCATATTTACATGTTTATCCACATAGCAGTTGTGTGTGTGTGCGTGCAGTGGTGCACCAGGACATTGTCTTTTAGCTTAGAACCTGATCATAATGAAACATTCTTTGGAAATCAGTTCCATTCATTGAAGTGGCTAAGCAGTGTGCTTTGTTTCAGTAGCCCATTCATTGAATATGTAAACTGATTTTAGAGTATACACTTATGTAGGATGTGCTGGTCATTTCAGATTTAAGATGCTTCTGGATTCCACCCAATATATTTTAGATTGTTCGGAATACTTATATCCAACACAGTGCTAAGCCATAGAGGATGTCATGGCTATTTTTGTTCACCTACATTAAAACAGCCTTGCTAGTTCATTTTCAGTCTTTATTTCATGCACACCTTTTTATCTGAGTTAATGTTTCATATTTATTTTTATTTTTTCCATTAATCTCTTCCTCTTCAGGTGCAATCTAGCTCCTGTGGTGGAGTTTGCTGCCGATGTGGGAACTAAATCAGATTTTATTACCATGAACCCATCAGTTGTACAAAGAGCATTTGGAGGCTTTCGGAATGAGAGTGACAGAGAAAAATTTGTGCATAGACTATCCATGCTGAATGACAGTGTCCTTTGGATCCCTGCTTTCATGGTCAAAGGCGGAGAGAAGCATGTGGAGTGGGTTAATGCATTAATCCTTAAGAATAAATTGAAAGTGCGAACTGCCTATCCATCACTGAGACTTATTCATGCTGTCAGAGGGTAAGTGTCTGGAAAAGACTGGTCTGTCCTTGGCACAATAGAACTCATAACTAAAATTTCCACTTGACAGAAAGAATAGCTCTAAAAGGTTTATGATAATTCCATTCTAGTCATAATGGATTATACTTTTGATAAAGCCACGCTTGTTTGGTAGAAAATGTTTCCCACTCTTTTAGACCATTCAGAGGCAAAAACTGGGAATGATTTAATTTTCTGACCCTTTCTTTCCTCTCTGTGTGAACAGAGAGGATGTGCATCTTTATGAGAAATTATTTGAAATTTTCCAAATTAGAGCAAAAATATCTAGTCCAAACTAGACCTAATATTAAGTATGCTTCACTTAACTCTGAATTTAAATTTTAATTCTGTCCTCAAAGACAGTTGTTGTTGTTGTTTCAAACTCTTCTTTTTGTGCTGAAAGAAGCTTTTTGATGCCTGTGTTCTATCCCTGAACTTCCAGAAAACCTGATTATTTTGATTTAGCAGTATGAACATACTATACACTAATTATCTTTTCTGAGTTATTTATCCCTCATTCGTCTTGTACCTTTTTTTTATCCTTTAAAATGTTTAGAAAATGTGGACAGAGGGAAAGTGCCTATTCAGATTGTGTTGCACCTTGCTGCTTTTTGAGGTGTTAAATCACATCTGTCTCCTATTGCCCTACTTCTTCTGTTTTGGCATTGAGAATCACACTAGTTACTTTGTCATATACATTTGATTTCTTTGATGTATTCAGTCTTCCTAGAGATTATCCTTATCTACTGTTCTATTACATTGATGTCCTGTTTTCTTTATTCGATTTTTGAAGTAACTGTTGTTATAGCATACTAGTTTCTAGAATCTGCAAATTTTGCAAAAGATACACATTCTCAAGCTTTGCTTGTTTTTTAAGTGGGATATTCCTGAATGATCTGAAGATGCTTTATAACATTAGCATATTCTTTTAATGCACAGACAGTGAGTTACAGTAGACCCAATGTTAGTCCTGCATGGAGTAAACCCATTGAAGTCAAAGTGATTTACATTAATTGTGAGTAATAAGCCTCTTTTATTACAGTGGGTTTACTCTAGGTAGGACTGATATTGGATTTAGTCTTGTATTTATGTCTTCTTCAAATTAAACTACTTACATTTTTTATATTTACTCATCCATTAAAAGTTTGAATTTTGTTGATCTTAAATAGATCAGCTTTATAACCTCATTATAGAGTCGACTGATCTGATTAATACAGTTCACCTATTTCTCTTATTTCATTATTGAGCGCTAGAGCAAAAGATATTGAAAGGTTTTTGTTTGTTTGTTTTCCCACCATAATGTGAGAATACAAGAGTTACTGTGCATTTTATTTTTTTTCCATTTGAGCAAATTTCGGTCAATTATAGAGGTGTTTTGAGTACAAAATTGATTGGTGTTGTCCCAAAGCCATGCTTTTGGACATTAGGGACTCTTACTAGGGGAAAAAAAGAATCATCTAAAAATGGAGAATAGTTGTTCATGGAAGCTTTCAATGGGCATGCAGATCATGCTATCTTCTCACAATACCTTAAAGAATTAGAAGTATAATTCAGGTATCCAATTTTAAACATTTTGGATTGTTCCACAGCAGTTTCTTCTTAACGTTGTCTTGGTCCTTTACATTTCACTTTCACCATCTTATTTGTGCATAGAAAAAGGATGTCATACCACATAGGTCCTTTTGCTCTCTAGCATCTGGACATTTATCAGTGAAACTTGACATCTCTGAGTAGATGCAATTGACTTTCCTAGCTTTGTTGATTGCTCCTTTAAAGGGAATGAGGTTACAGGTAGAGAGTTGGCAACTTTTTTTCTCAGGGCTCCTGTACTTTGAACAACTGTGTGAAAAGGGGAAATATAACAGTTAAGGGGTTTTCCCCTTCCCTAGTACAATTGCACAGATGGACAAAAATTTTGCTTGAGTTTTGCATATTGTGCAGCTGTTTGTGTCTTCAGAATTTAATTCTTTCAACACACCAGACAATATTTCTGCTTAACATCAGGATTAGAAATTGACAGTCTCAAACAAAAAACTCTATTCATTGCTGTAAACAAATCGAGTCCTTGAGAGAACATTCACTCATGGTTTGGAAGATGAAACCGTGTCTGTTGATGGTAGCTTTAAAGCATATTTGAATTTAACTGTAGAAGTTATCACACTGGAAGGCTTCTATCCTCCTCTCGTGATTAATTCTAATTAAACATCCAAACAGTGCGAGGGCTTCACACCCCACACTTTTCTCCTGTCCTTCTCCCATCAGTAAATCATAATTGCCAGCCTTCCCATGTCATAATCTTTTTACCAGCATACCTGTCCCATCAGTAAAGTATCATAGAGCCATTTAGCAATAACAAGATCTTACGTTATTGCCAAATGGCAGCTCCATGATGCTTTACTGAAGGGACAAATGCACTGGTTGCAATTTACTGATGGGAGATGGACGGGAGAATAGTGTGGGTGTGAACCCCGATCATGCTATTTGGATGCTTTAAATTCAAAATAATCACAGGAGGAGGGTGGAAGCTTATTGAATTATGTTTTGAGGGAACCAGTATTCCAGTCTGTGCTTGGGCTCTTATGTACTACAGTCGGCCCTTCTTATACACGGATTTTTTATACACGGATTCAAGCATACACGGTTTGAAAATGTTCCAAAAAAGTATAAATTTACCTTGATTTTCCATTTTTTATAAGGGACACCATTTTGCTGTGTCATTATATTTAATGAGACTTGAGCATACACGGATTTTGTTATACACGGGGGATCTTGGAACCAAACCACAGCGTATAACAAGGGTCCACTGTACGTCCAGTTTCCATTGTTGTTGTTGTTGTTGTTGTTGTTGCTTGCTTCATCTTATGATGACCTATGAATAAGAGACCTCCAAGAGTCATCAACTGCCCTCCTGAAATCTTGCAAGCTCATGGCTGTGGCTTCTCTGATTGAACCAATCCACTTGATGTACGATCTCCCTTTTTACCTACTGACTTCCATTTTGCCAAGAAGTATTGTATTTTCCAGTGAATCATGAACAAATGAAATTGATCATGACTATGTTTATTTGGTTGTGACATTTCTCCAATCACTTAGCTATCTCTAGAAAGAATGGGAATGTTAAATTCCATGGCCAGAGATTAGGATGGCCTCCCATACAAAGAAAAAAATACATCCGTAGAAAATAGGTCATGTATTTGTATGAAAATTCTTTATGTTAATTTAATAGAATAGATGGAACTTTTGAAGTGATACTATCTTGTGTTTTATTTAAAACAGGAACATTTGTATACAATACCCATTTGCAGAAGGTTCTTTAAAAATGGCTTTAATGATGTTTCAGTCAGCAGAGTAACAGAGACTGTTATAATGCTTTTTAATCGCAGAAATGCATCCACAGTCTCTCTTTCTTTTTTTAAGGACTACAAGAGATTTTTTTAAAAAAGCTCCAAGAGAAGCACATCATTAACAGCATCTTCTCAAGTAGCAACCTGGACTCAAATGGATATAATCTGAGTAGGGAACAAATAAACAGCACAATTTTATATTTAACAGCCTAAGTGAGTCCATTAAACTGTTTTGGAGGAAAGAGAATATTTATCTTTGATAGCTAAGCATCCCTTTGTGTTTTTTCAAAACATTCTGTTTTACCTTATGAAGAACTCAGCTGCTCTAGAGAAAAGAAAGAAATGATTTTCAGCCCAACTTTATGTTATATTTTATTATATGAGTTCTTTATTTCAAAACTGCATGCACAATCACTATTGAATCATTTTTATTTATATCAGAGGAATGGCAAAGCTTCTAACTGGTCATTTGGTCTCATTGTTCTACTTTTTAGAGATTATATAGTTGAAGGTATCAATGGTATACAATGAAAACATTTTTATTTTTATTTTAGAGAGAGAATGAACTGGCAAAAATTTCCTCTGGATTATTTTACACTTGCTTCAGTCTTTGCATTACTACTGTTTTCTTTCAAAAATAGTTCAATTATTTTGAACATACTGAATTGATAATAAGCATGGAACAATTACTTGAGAAGGTGGATGACTGAAACTGTCTTCCCTCCCAAATTGTTCCCATCAGTGAAACAGTCCCAGCCCTCCTCCAGCAGCCCAGGCTTCACTTGGACTCCCAAATTACGTTTGCTGATCCCTCTTAGCCTTCCATTCCCCAAGAATAAAGCATTTCCTTGGAAGGCAGCAGATATGCAATGTGACAATTTAGTAGTGGCCGCCATCCTCTTAGGTATTTTTGCTGTTGTTGTTGTTGTTCTTGTGTAGCTTTAGGCTCTTTCTGACTTATGGAGACCCTATGGTGAACCTATCATGGGGTTTTCTTGGCAAGGTTTGGTTGCCTTTTTCTGCGACAGAGTGAGTATAACTTGCCCAAGGCCACCCAGTGGGTTTTCCTGACCAAATGGGGATTTGAACCCTGGTCTCCAGAGTCATAGTCTTCACACTCAAACTGCTGTGCCACAGTGGATTTCAGTAATCATAAACCAACTTACAAGCATATAACTGCAACAATGTGTAACACCCATATTCTCAGAAGGGAAGCAGATATGTAGCTATGTCTTTGGGTTCCTTTCACAAGCAGAGCCAGCCGCATAACTGTTGTGGATTTGGTCCTGTTGTGCAATTGACATCATAGCATGATGAGTCCTGGTGTGCAAAATTAATCATAGCATTACGGGTTCCATTGCACGGTGGAACACTCTATGAGGTGCTCCAATAATTATCATTGAAATTTACTATAAGGATTACATCTAGCTTCTGATGCAGAATATCTACAGACACCTTAAATAATTATGCATTCTGGGAGGAAATGTAATAGTGATATTGTACTTAATATGATTTATAAATAGCAACCAAACATACAGTCAGTAAAAGGAGGAATGAGGATGATAGAGAAAAAAGAAAGAAAAAGAAATGTGTAAATTTACAGCGCTTTATAAATAAAGGTTAATAATAATAATAATAAATGTGGCAGCACTTTTCAGACTGTTTTTGTTTTCGCATGAGCTTTTGTGGCTATAAACTTAACTTCTTCAGATGCAGTACAGTGATATAATCCAGGTTCTGTTTGTGTACATCTTCATTTATTAACATTAAATGATACCTTTATCCATTAATTCCAGGGTCCAAAGTCTCCTTCTCAAATTATCTAATATTAATTCCAGTTTTGTGCCATTGCCCTTCTTGCAGTGAGACAAAAAACAATTACGTTGTTTATGTTTGTCATTGCTTAAAAATAAAGCCAAAGCTTCACCCAAAGCTGGAGACGCTGTTATATTCTAATTGGTTACTATGAATAGTTCGAGGCAAAAACTAAACACATGTAGAAACTCCCACCATATGTGCATATAATTATCAGATTGTCATAAATTTGTCAACACTTTTTGTTTAATTGACTCAGGTGAAGAAGAGTGAAATGCCAACAATAAATCATTTTGATTCTATGCAATTTGATTCCTTTGCAGTGGAGGCATTTCCACATAATCTTCTGGAGATTTCATCTCGATAGAAACTGAGTCTTCCTTATCTGAAGTGCTTGGAACCAGAAGTGTTTCAGATTTTGGATTTTTTCAGATTTTGGAATATTTGCATATACTTAATGAGATAACTTGGAGACAGGATTCAAGTCTAAACAGAAAATGCATTTATGTTTCATGTACACATAGCCTGAAGGTAATTTTATACAACATTTTAAATAATTTTGTACATGAAACAAAGTTTGTGTCCACTGAACACTAGAAAGTAGCCACACAAGAAAAAAGTTTTGGTTTTTGGAGTATTTTTGAGTTTTTAAATTCCAAATAAGGGAGACTCAACCTGTATATCTATGCCCAAATAATTTATCTAGGCTTGCCTAACCTCATTTTGTTTGTTATTGAATGAATCTATCACTAAATTGTAAATGTTATGTGTAAGACTTTTAATATTAACTGCATGTTGCAGTAGCTTTTCAAATTTACATATGTGTCTAGAGACTGTAGATTGAATTTTAAGATATGATACGAAGTTGACTATGGATTTGCATCCATGTTGAATTGTTTCCAAATGGTTACTTTGTAGATTAGTGCCGATAAACTTTTTTTTCCAACCTAGACAAATTAATTTGCTCTTAGTCCTTAATGTGAAGCATCTTTTTAACTGGAATCATAAGGCTTGGTATGATAGGCAGCAAGTGGTCAGATATTTATGGAAGACATTGTTCATCATTCTTTGTAGCATCAGTGTTTTCACAAGCCCTGTTCAAGCATTCAAGATAGGGTTGAACCTGGAGATGTGAACAGAGATCTCCATTGTTGGACAGAATTAATCTTTAAACAAATGAATGAAGAAAACAATGGGGAGGGGGAGGGATAGCCTATTTCCTTTGCTTGTGTATTTATGCTAAACCATTTTGAACAAATGCATAGACTTTCACTGGAAATAATATTTGTATGTACAAACTAATGTCAGGAAGAAGGGCTACAATCCAGGATTTTGGCATTGCGGAGCCAAAAGAAAAAAATGTTAGTGTTGATAGCAAAGCAATGAGAAAAGAAAAAACTCTTGTACATACAGTTTAAAGACATGGCTCCTGGAAATATAAAGGAGCTAGCATGTAGGCACAGGTTGGAAGGTTAGCTGAGATTTCCAACTGGCAATCCAGATGTCAAACCTGCTCAGAAAATTTGCTTGCAAAGTCAACAACTCAGGGAAACTGTTCTACCCAAACAAGGCATTTCTGCTATGTTCCATTGCCTTCCATTGGAAATGTGTTGTATATAGATTTGGTCTGCCTTCTTGCATGTGTGTATTTGTTCAGTTGTCTTCTATAGATCTCTACCCTCTGGCTTTGTTCTTTAAAATTTAGTTTCTTTCTGCTGTTTAAAGGGACTTGTGCACACATGCCTCTTTACTTCATCCCACCAGTTATCTTGCCCTTCATCTTTCCATTATTTATCTCTCTTTTTAGTTAGTATGTTCTACAATAACTTTCAGTTTTCTTTTACCCTCAGTAGTTGGATGGAAATTGACTGTCTGGATAGATACCCAGATTGACACCACTTGAACTGTCATGGCTCAGTGCGATGAAATTCTGGGAAATGTAGTATTATGAGACATTTAGCCGCTTTTGTCAGAGGGCTCTGGTGCCACAACAAAGTACAATTCCCAGAATTCTGTGTCATTAAGCCATGGCAGTTAGTGGATTATTTCTGCAGTGCAGGTACAGCCCCAAGAGTATAGGAAAATATACTTTCTATATAAATAAAGAGATAAATGATGAAGGACTAATTGCCCCATTCCTAGTTCCCTGATGATCTTTCAGAGTTATACAGTCACTCTGATTTTACCCTGAAAGGATTCAGAAAGTTGAAGTTGATGAGCAGTTTTCATTTCTTTCTTCCCTGCTTTGTCATTCAGTCAGAAAATAAAATAGATTACCTTTTTACAGTTGCAATAAAATGTGTTAAGTTTTCAGGAATCTGTGCTGTTCAATCTTCATCACCACACTGTTGTGCAAATACCTCTGAATATTTTTTTTAAAAAATACATGATATTTGTATACAGGCTAGTAGTATTAATAAACAGCAATCTGGTAGCTACAAAAAGATATTGCATATTCAGTTTCTGTCCTCTGTTAAATTTACGTCTGATCAGAGATCCACTTGCACCTCAACTTTTATATGGCCATGTTATTTAGAAAATTGATCCAATACATTAGCTGCATTTTATATCAATAGTATATCTTAATGACCTCTTTGTTTAGCTTTAACTTATGAACCTCTCTGTGTCAGAAAGATCAATAGTTTTTATTCAATATGCTATTCTGTGGTGCAATTCATGTAGTTCCTTGTAACTATTGCTTTGTTATAGGTTCCTGTATTTTATAGCTTTCGAGGTGAGGGTTTTTTTTCTCTCCTGTGCATTAGCGCTCTTCTTTGGGCAATTGAATGTCATATTTGTGAATTTTGTTTCTAATGATAGTGCACTGCAGGATTCAGGATTAATGGTGAACAATTGGAACAGTTACTGAAAGGTGAGATTAAGATAATTACTTTTTATAGCAAAATTTCAGTGCCATGTAGGTTAATTGTAACATAATTTTGATTTCCAGGATTCAAATGTACCTTTGAGACATATACTGTACTGAATTTGATGGCAGTTAAGTTTTCAGGAAAATGAAATGGCAGTTTATTTAAATACCTAAAATTCATTGCAATCCTATTTCTTTGAAAGTAGGTTGCCTAGTGAAATTCAATGGAAGCAGCATATTGTTTGCATCTGTAGTTTCATACCTTAATATTTTATAGTTTTTCACAGAGGGACATATTAGGTACCATGATCAAGGGATCATATACTTCAGGTCAAATATGGAGAGAGCTTCCCTACAACCCGACAACCATGGAAGTGGGCAGTGGCGCAGATGTCTAGGCAGATGGTCTCAGAGCTATATTCCCTTATAAAGTAAACAAGAAGGCTGTATGTGTGCACATGACAAGAGTCCATATGGGATCTGAACCAAGGTGTTATGGGTATAATACCTGTGTAGGTGTGATTGCTTTCCTCTATATTTTCTGTTGTTTCCTTTTTATCTTTTTAGTTCCCTTCTAAATGCCAGACATACTTATGCCAAAGGGAGGAAATGTGAATGCCCTATGATAGCAAGTAGAAAGTTACTTTTAAGAAGAATAAAAACACTGATCTGCTGAAGCCACCCATCATTGTTCAGTAATGGGATTATTTTCTGGGACCCATAACATGCTCCTTCCACCAGTCAGTTACAAATGATGGCTGGCATCATAGAGCTGGAAGAGACCATAAGGGCCATCCAGTGCAACCCCCTATCATGCAGAAACACATAATCAAAGCATTTCAACAGATGGCCATCCAGTCTCTGTTTAAAAACCTCGACCACACTCTGAGGCAGTGTGTTTCATTGTCGAACAGCTCTTACTGTCAGGAAGTTCTTCCTAATATGTAGTACCAGTCAGCTGCTTTGGTCAGACCACACCTAGGATACTGTGTCCAGTTTTAGGCACCATAGTTCAAGGATATTGACAAGCTGGAATGTGTCCAGAGGAGGGCGACCAAAATGGTAAAAGGTCTGGAAACCATTCCCATAGTGTGGCTTAGATAGCTGGATATGTTTAGCCTGAAGAAGAGAATGTTAAGAGATAACATAATAGCCATGTTTAAAAATTTGAAAGGATGTCATAATGAGGATGGGACAATCTTGTTTTCTGCTTTTTCAGAGACTAGGGACCTTATCATACACAGGGCAAAACGTGGTCGAAACATCGTTCAAACGTTGCGGAAGCGCCAGGGATATGTTCATGCCTGGTGCTTCTAAAGTGTAATTGAGGCTTCCCACTATGGAATCATTCGCAGGGAAGCCAGGAGGAGCCATTTTCTGAATAACGGGATATCCTGTTCTTCAGAAAATGGCTTCCCTGCGAACGATTCCATGACGATTCCATAGTGGGAAGACTCAATTTCACTTTAGAAGCGCCAGGCATAATCCAACCCTGATGTTTCCTGAACATTTGGATGACGTTTCAACCGTGTTTTGCCCTGTATGTGATCAGTTCCTAGGACACAGAGCAGTGGATTCAAACTACAGGAAAAGAGATTCTATCTAAACATTGGCCCGTTCTACATGGGCCTTTGCCATGCCCCCAGTACATCCTAGGGGTTGGCCGAGGACACAGCGTCCCATCAGGCCTCACCCCTAGGACGTACTGGGTATGTCAAAATGGCGGTGCCCTATACAGTTGGCTTAGCGTCCGCACATCACGGTGTGCTTATGACGCCGCAGATGCACCATTGGCGCCTTGCGGCATCATAACCGCACCGCAAAAAGAACCTGCATTTTGCGGGTTCTTTTTGCTGTGCCAGGGAATCGCGCGGTTTGTCCACTGCGGTTCCCTGGCGCAGCAAACACGGGCACTGGCAGAGCACCATTAAGTGATTCTATGAAGTGATGTGAGGTCACTTCTTGTTGCTATTTTGAAAAGCACTGCAGATGAAAGCAGAGGTATTTGGGCATATTAAATAGATTTAGGATTTAAAGATATTAAGTGTTATTTATTCCTACCTCACTCCCAACAATACCAGAAAAACATTAAAATTTCTTTAAACAGCTTATTTCTAATGGAGGGGCCTGTTTTCAGTTTTTTAATCTTAGAATATGCCTTGAAGGCTTCCTGCTCATTACATTACAAACAACTCATAAAGGGTATCCTGTTTTTCTTCTTCTATAAGACAATATATTTCCGGTTCTTATTTGTCTAGGCACTAGCATCATCTCCCCCTACTTCCTAGCAAATGCTGTGACTAGTTTCAATGCATAAAGTCAGGAAAATTGTGGCTATAATTACATTCCCAGCGTAATTTCTTTTTTGTTTTGTAAAATAACAAGGCACAGCTGTGTCACAAAATACTTGCATTTGTCTTAAAGTGGTGAAGTGGACAGATGTAGATCCCAATCCTGGGGCTGAACAGAAAGAAGGGTTTTGGATCCAGATCCAAAGTCCCATCCCATTTAGAATACATCATTTCAGAGCCAACAGGTACAATGAGGGTGGCAGAATCATAGCAGAACTTTTCACAGGTGCACCATTGTAATCTCCTCAAGCCAGTAGATCTGTTTATATACTAATCTAAAACAAGAGAGGTAGTCACCAGTCCTTGGCCCTAATCTGGGCTGCTGAAATTTCCTGTCTGTCTAGGAATGTCTTTTGAACCTGGTTTGCAGACTTGGACAAGATCTGTTGTTTGTGTATAGAAAAGTTGTGGATGGAACAGAAGCTTTGTTTTGAAGATTGAGGAGGCTTTGTATGGAAGAGGAGCAGTTGTCTGAAGACTGAGAAGGTTGTACATGCCCACAAGTGTGTCTCCTGGGACACATTGGTAAAATTTACACTTGGTACTGCCTACATTGGTTAGGACATACTCTCAGTCCGTACTACTGCCTGTTGGTGCTCTGTAGTTCCTAATACCCTTCAAAAATTGGAATTTGTCCACCAGGCTGAAAACAATTCCCCAACTCTAATTTAGCCTTGATTGACTGATGTGGTTGACTGTATATGTATGCCATACTATGACCAAAACAATTAAGAATAGCTGACATGATACATTTTTTTTCAAAATTTCAAAAACAAAGGCTGGTATCCTGTTAGTAAACCGATCGAGAATTTCTCCCTCCACAACAACCAAAGCATGAGTTACAATATCATTAGTTGGACTTTGCTATGGTAACTTACAAACAGGATACCAGCTTTTGTTTTTGAAATTTTGAAAAAAAATTGTATTGTATCAGCTACCCATAATTGTTTTGGACTGTCCATTTCCATGCTGCATCAAACCACCTTGCACAGTTATTTTTGTCACCTCCGCACCATGCATGTGCATCATTGCACAAACACACTCCCTGTGATCTCCAGTTACCTACCTCTTCATGCACAGATGCCATTCCATTGGATGCCCACCTGTATGATGAGCCACATAGTTATACATGTGATCCACCACCTGTACTGTGCATTGGTGGATCAGTGTGCTGAGTGATACATTGGCAAAGCACAATCATGGGCTCCCCCCATAGATGCCCCTTTCACCCATGCCCCCTGTTGGTCTGCCTGGTTTGTATATTGTCATTATATCCATTGCATTATTGGCAATTGCAGTTTTGCTTTTCTGCAGTCCTGGACTGGCACTGGGCTGTTTATACAGTGTGCCCGTGTCATATGCGGGCACGCTATATGTGGCTTCCAGCATATGTTGGAAGCCGCACCAGAAAGGCTTCTCCTGCGCCCCACAGGAATGAGCCCAATTGTTTCTAATGAGGCTTGAGTTTACATGGTATTTCCCTTACGCGGCAGGGTCCAGAATGGATCCCCCATGTAAAGGAAGGGGCAACTGTATACTGGTGCAATGATGCATATTTTCTGCCTTGGAAATCTCAGGTTCTTTTAGCTCTGGTTTTTAGCCCCAATGCTCAGCTTCATTTTGCTTTTTACCTGCTTTTGCCTCGTGCATCATCTAAACACCCCACCTTCAAAGCAGTTAGAAGCTTCGTTTGGCCAGTGTGGACTGCGCCTTAGCCAATAATTTAAAAACACCTGGTTGAAGATAACTTCTTCTGCCCCCCCCCAAAAAAAAAACCCAGTATGGGTGCCTAGTAAGCTTCCTTGGGAAGAATGTTCCATATATAGGGTGCTTAACTGTGAATGCCTCCCCTACAGCCATCCTTCAGCTTCATTTGTTATGTCAATCAGATAGGAGTCTAGAAAGCTAACTTTGTGACAAATATTTATGAGAGCACACAGTCCTCATTAGCAGGTGTAGACAACTTGTGGCTCTCCACATGCTGGATTGCCATTTTATTGTCCCTTGCAATGGGTTGTGCTGCTAACATCATTGGTGTTGTAATCCAGTAACCATTGGAGGACTACAACTAGCCCAACTCTGCGTCCTGGGTCCAAACTATTTAAGGCCTTTACAACCATCAGTAACACATTGAATTGGGCCCAAAAATGAACATGGAGCTAGTACAGTTGACAACTGGCATTATATGACCATATTGAACAGTGTTGGTTAATAACCTAGTAGCTCTGTGATGAAGTTGCTAAATCTTCAAAGGTCATTTCACTTATGATTTCATTACAGTAATCCAGACAGGAGATTTTTTAAAATTAGTGGTTCATGTACCAGTTGAAAACTTTTATTTATGCAGTTCATCATACATTCTTTTTTTCAACATTTCAATCTTCCTCAGTACTTTTGGTTAAATATTAGTATTGTACTTACTAAATGCAGTTGGTCAATGGGCAAAATGGAAGGACTTCTAGTATTAATTTCTGTAATTGAAAACTGGCTTCATGAGAGAACACACACATCCCAAAAAACCCAAAACAATTACTGCCTTGGCAAATAATTTCAAAACTGTTGTTCAGTTTATTGGCATGTAAAATATCAAAGCTTTCCAACATGTCAAAGAATTGACAACAAGAGAAGCAGTACAAAGAACTTCAATCTGGTTCTCCCCCATCCCACCATGGAGGCTGTTCTTTTTTCTATTTTTCACCATATGGCACAGAAAGTCGAAGTTGCACTTGTACTGAGAAAGGACAGTGGGTGATTACATCTGAGTTGATGTGTGCAAATATGGTGGAGTGCAGCAGAAAAAGTGTTGCTTTATGTGATTCACAGGGTACACTTCATGAAATTACCATGCGGTTTCATAGAGTTTGGGGTTCAGAATAATATAGCTTTATATAAGGCTATGCACATGCCACCTTGGTGGCTCTATATGCTATTGATTCTCATGCCTGAGTGCTTTGCTTTTACAGCAGTTTATACTTCCTTTGTTTGTTTAAAGGGTTGCCTTTTATTTTAATGCACTGTGGTTCTTCTGGTTGGCAGATGTGCCCAGGCACCAGTGGGATGTGGAATGGTAAAATCAATAGCTTTTATATTTGATTAATTGAGCCTGTTTAAAACCTAAGCATCTGTAATGGATATATAATATGATAGGCCTTTTAAAATGATGCTTTGCATTACATTGATTAAAGGAAAGGAGGTCAGCTTGATATATATTTCTTCATTTATTAATTGTATTTTTAGACTCCCCAATAACCAGAGTACATTAAAAATATAGGATATAAAATTATAATAAAATGGAACAAGATAAACTCAGCAATGGGGGTGAAAATGTTGTGTTACACAATAAAGTCACCCCATAAAAGGGGAAGAAACGCACAGAGAACTAAAAGAACTATATAGATTTGTGAAATGCCTAGGTGACTGCAAAGTATTTAACCTGGCACCAAAACCACCATATTAGTTAAGCTTCTTTGGAGATGGCATTTCACAAATGGGCTGCCACTACTGAGCAGGCCTTCTCCCTTGTGGCAACTCTGTTCACATCACTGGGGGTTACTTGGATGAAGATCATGGTTAATGATCTCAGGATCTGGGGAGATAAATGTAAGAGTGTTCTCTTTCAAATAACTCTTACCTGTCTGTTCAGTTATTTAAAGGTTAAAACCAGTACTTGGAATGGTACTGTACAACAAGAGCATGAGCTGGTGCAGATGGCCAAATAGTGACACTATATGCTTATATGAGCCAGGCCCATTTAATAAACCAGCTGTCCTGTTTTGTATTAAACGGAGTTTCTCAACTGTCATCAAAAGCAGCCTCACATAGGGCTTGTCCGCACTAAGGAAATACAGTCCCTGAGTAATCTATCCAGATGACGTCCAGCTACATTCACAGCAAAACCCCTGCTTCTCTTAATCCAGTTTAAGAGAACCTGCAGTTTACAATGAAGTTTCCAAGAAACTGTCTGCTGAAGTCAGAGTGGGGCATTCTGCCATGTGATCAACAAAGAGGTGGTAGAGCAACTCTGTCTTTGTTAATTGCATGGGTGACCCATTCTGACCTTAACAGAACTAGATTCTCACCAGGAGTTGCTTGACTGTTGGCACTGAGGGGAATGTGACAGTGGAAATGATGCAGTGTTGCTTGATGGCCATTCTGGACATGTTTGACTTGTGTCAACCAAGGGCAACCCTGGACCATAATACTCAAGATAAAGGGGACCAGTGTAGATGTGCTCATAGAAAGGTGAAAGAGGTTTTTTAAGCCTTTAAAATTCATTTTAAAAAATCCCCTTCAGATGGAAATACTGTTCATTGAACTCAACAGTGTAGACAAATGTGAGATTTTGTCACATTCTAAGATTTATTGTGAGAAAATATGCACCTTGCCTCTAGCATTTACACATTTGCGAGACTTAAAAGGTGTTTCCAATAGCTAAATTGTGCACAAAACTGGGAATGTAATTTATTAAATTGCTAAAAAATACAATTGAAAAAAGTCTGTACAAATATGATTTAGCCAATGGCAAAAATGCATAAGTTAAGTAAACCATATAAATAAATGCACACATTAGGAAGAATGAGTAATAATTGAGAATTTCAGAATGGGAATAAAACATAAAAATCTTTCAAACTAGTACAAAATAAGAAAGGGGAAAAATGTAGGTTGCACTTAAACTCTTAAACTTAAAAAAAGAGACTGAAAATTCAGATTTTTCCGTTTTTGTTGCACTTTGCTTTCATGCCAATTCTCAGCTTCTCCTGCCCAAAAACAAATTCTGTGTAAATATTAGGAAGAACTTCAAGACAGTAAGAACTATTGAAACAAGACTGCTTTGGAGGGTGGTGAAATCTTCTCCTTTGGAGGTTTTTAAAAGAGGTTGGATGGCCATCTTTGTGGAGTATTGCAGGTGTATATTCCTACAAGACAGGGCTTTGGGCTAAATGGCCCTTCCCATTTTATCTGTCATAGTGCCCATAGTATTAAAAATAATATACATCTATAATTACTAAAAGATATTGATTCATAGCCTAAAATTAGGACCAACAGAAAAAAGTATTTGATAACAGCCCTCTTAGGGCTGTTTTTCTTTAGAACACAGGTGATAGCTCACATGATAACTCATTTCCCCTGTGACTAAACTCTTTTGCTGTTAAAAAACTAGAATGCCAGTGAAAACAACTAGCTGACCTGCTTAATTCCCATTGTTTCATTGATCACTGATGTAAATATTCCTTGCCACTTGACTGAATCTGAAAGCCTGCCCATAGCATGGACTTGTATGTGCCTTCAAGTCACCTGTAGACTTATAGTTATTCCATGAATTTCATACAATTTTCTTAAGAAAGGAATCCTCAGAAATAATTTTGCCAATTCCTTCCAATAATAATAATAATAATAATAATAATAATAATAATAATAATACATTTTATTTATAGACCGCTATTCCGCGATGATCATAGCGGTCTACAGTAAAAATTGTAATACAATACAAAATACAGTTAAAGGAGGGAGAAGTCTCGTCCTTCAGGCAGTCCCTGATGGAGCTGGGTCTGCCTGATCGCTCCCTCTGAGGCCAAGATGACAGTTAAGGAGGGAGGGGCCTCTTCCTTCAGGCAGTCCCTGATGTTGCTGGGTCTGCCTGATCACTCCCTCTGAGGCCAAGATGACATTTGAAAAATAACATACAGCACCTGGTATTCCTTAATACTCTCATCCAAATATTAACCAGGACTGACCCTGCTTATTTTCCAAGTTCAGAGAGGATCTGGTGCCTTTAAGTTATTTAGACTCAAAGGATGAGCTACAGCTCCCAAAATCCACCTACCAGTATGGCTAGTATGGCTAGTTCTAGGAACTGATCCAAAGAAGTAATTTCTCTAAGCTGTCTCTCTATATCACATGCACACAACATACTGGTTAGTGCCTAGTGTTTTCAGAAGAATTCCTAGGTTGAAATAGGTCCTAGTACTATTTGTGTAAGCATACCCAATATAGTTGTAACTCACACAGTTTATGCTTCCAAAGAGACTGCCCTTGTGCTTGTACTGCTAGTTTCACAACTCTAACTCCACTCTAAGGCAGCTGAATTACAACACTGACACTCTGAATCATGGAAGAGCTTTAGCCTTTCACATCTGGCAATGTGATTTAGATTGGAAGCTCAAACAAGCCTAAAGGCCCCTGATGTGTTTTTATTTGCTTCAGGGTCATAATTCTGTGCCATTTACAGGCTCTGACCTCAAATCTGCCACAGTAGCGATATGTGTGGGTTGAGATGCAGCAGTAGAACGAAAGTGTGCAGTTTGTTTCTGTTTAATATGCTTTATCAGCAACCCACAGGCCTTAAGCTATATCACACCTATTGTGTTGTTCCAGTCAGCAACTTTTCAGTGCCTCAAAAAACAAATTTCCCCACATCAGTTCTGCTTTTAATCTAAATCACCCTGGCAATCAAACCCAATGTTATCAGGATCAAATACTGCTTTAAAAAAGGAGCAATTAGGACCCTTCACAAGACCATCTCATGTGCAGAGGACACTTGCATGCTTCTTTGTGCTGGCACTGAAAAAATCTGGTACACAGAATTTTAGAGTACTCTTGTTAAGAGAACAGGCTGATCACACGCAGAGAGGACTTTTCAGACAGTGTTCTGCATATTCAATCTTGGGGCCACTTTTACAAAGACTTAGAGGCAGTACAGCCGGCACTTTGTGCTGGCCTGACCGCATGCTAGGGCTGAACTAGGGCACACACTCCTAGCCCTGGTTTCGCCACCCGGGATCCATCTTGGTGTGCACCTGTACACACGGGGCACACCATTATGACACCCCTCAGGTGCAGTGCCCAAATGGTGCTGCACACAAAAGGTTTCATCATGGTGCGCAAGCACACCAATGGTGCCCCTTCGGCAACGCAAAAAGAACCCACTAGGAAGCAGGTTCTTTTTCATCTTTCTGGAGGCCGCGGTGTCTGGTTGCCACAGCCTCCATCTGGGCCACTTAGACTGAGATCATACATTAAGAAGGTGATCTGTACTACTGCCCATAAAAAGGGGAAAGGCAAGGGAAGGGGGGGGGAGACAAAGAAATGTGATAGCACCTTTAATACTAACTGGCTTTTATTTTAGCATGAGCTTTCATTGATATAAACCCAATTTGTCAGATATTTTAGTGGGAGGTATTATGGCTTCAGGCATAATGCAGTTGTGGGAGTGGGACAGAATGCAAGTGGTTCCAGAAAGATGCAAATCATGTCCCTTACCCTAATTTTCAAAGGAATGGGTGAGGTGATGCAAGTCTTTCAGATCTTTACAGCAATCAGGTAATGTTGATGTGCTCATGTAGATCTGTTTTCATCTCCAAAAAGTCTTGGGGGGGATGAGGCACAAGGGGCTATTTATTCATTTGCACCCCATTCAACCTCCTTGCAGCTGTCAAATCCTTGGAGGGGCTGCTGCTGCTTAACAGTGGATTGAGAAGAGAATAAGGAAAAAAGTTAGATGATGAATGACCACCTTTTCTTGTCTAAGAGGGAAAAGGAAAATAGGAATGTAGTCACAGATAGAGGACATCCTCCTATCCCTTTCCAACAGGACCTACATCAACTGAACTTCCTCTCCCACACCCTCCTCTTCCACTGGTAAGGAGCAGGCGTAGTGGCACCTTCTAAGGCTTGATAGCTGGGGCGGGGGGGATTTACTATTGCTCAAGGGAGTGGTGCTCAATCCAAACACAGACTTAAGCCAAAATTGTGTGTGTAGATGTTATTTACAGTATTCCAGGCCAAGAATGAAAAACATTGCATAATGTCTGAAAAGGGCCAATGATAGTTCTTTAAAGGCCTTCATGATGTTCATTCTGGTGGCTTTTCAAAATGAAGGCCAAAATACTTTTTAACATAATGTATTGGAACTCAGCTGGTAAAAGGGAATAATGGCAAATCTCACCTGTGTCTAGCCCAATGACAACAATTACTTTGACTAGTGATTAGTATGGAGAATTGATCCACTTGCTTTTGTCTCACTCAGCAATGAGTTCAAACATGCATTTTTCCCCATCTCATTAAGTGATGTGTGATTCAAACTTTACAGACAAAAAAATTCAGAGACACTTTTATGTCTCCCATGTAGTAGTTTGCCCTGGAATACATTCATTTTCCAAACAAAAAGTGACTTATTTAAGAAAATGAAGATGCAGACTAGGAATGGTACCTTGAGGCCCACAGGATGTCCTCTCATCCTTTCAGTATTGCACCCCCCTAGTTCTGTAGGATACTGCCTCATGCTTTAGAAAACACTGGATTTAAAACAGTGTATAGCATTTTATTTAATATTTTCATTGGTCCTAATTAGACTCTGAAATGCTATCAGAAGCTTTTGAGAGGAGAATTTTTGCTGCAACTAAGTCAAGTCAGAATTAATCGCCAAGATCAGGCTTTCCATTCACTATTATTTACAGGACCAAAAATGTGTGCACATTACTTATAGATATTCAATTAATAGTCCAGTTTGGCCTTAAATCTGAACTGTGGAAAACACCAGAAATAGATGAAAAGGAGAGGGAATAGTATGAAGGGATAACAGTGAGCAAATCCTGATAAATAAATACAGATTTGGTTTCAGTTGTGTGCAAGGTTGTCAGGTGGTGATCCTGTATCTTCTTCATGATTCAAGCCCCAGGCATTTCTGAGGGGATTTTAACTTGCACAGTGGCTCTGAGGATCAAGCTGGATTACTACTGATAGAGTCAAAATAAAAACTGCAGTCCAGCACCATTAAAATGAAAGAGAGGTTACAGTTTTGTCTCTGTGGCAAGTAGTTTTTGCTCAGGAACAATAATCTTAAATTACCATAAATACACATTTTCTATAGCACTGATATATTAGCTGAGGGCGGGAATGATCAAAATACTGACTTGAAATGAGAATTGTTTTGTTACTTGGCATTAAATTCACCAACATGTGTTGCAAAAAAAAAAAATCATTTCTCTCTTTCTTTCCTTATCTCTTCTTCTTTCTGTATGTATGTTTAGAATTTCCCTAAGACCTTTGAAAAATAAGTTTTTGAACTGTAATCTAAATTCATCAATCCATCTCCATTCCTGTTTAGTGTCAGTCAACTTGTATCAGCATTTGTTGTCATTTTCCCCCAGGCTGTACTGCAAAAATATAGAAAATACACATACTGTTCTGGCACACATAACAAGTCATATGGGAGAAGGTTGATTAAAATATCTGCCTTCTGCAGATGTTCTTAAAGGAGCTGACATGCTTTTAAAAAAATAAGCTCCTCCTCCCAAATACATAGAAGGCAACTCATTCTGAAGTACTTCAAAGACCCCCCCCCCTAAAACCCAAGTTGTTTTACTTTAGTTTTCACATGTTAGTGGAAGTTCTTTATAAAACTTAAGTTTTACCTAAGATTGTTGTTTTCGTTTTAACATGAGCTTACATTCCTGGCAAGAGCACAGTGCATTTTGGTACAGACTGAAGAGTCCATTGTTATAAGAAACAATGCTTTGGTGTAGTGGTTAAGAACCTGCCTCTCATTATTTTTATGAGAACTGCAAAGCAAAGATAAGTGAGTTTGGCTCTCATATTACCCAGAAGGCACAAGACCCTTAGCCTCAAAGAAAAGTAGTATATTAGTATGCATGAAGTTAGAATAAATTGATGGAGGTGTTCTCTCTCTCTCTCTCTTACACACACACACTCATCACATAGTCTTCTTGCATCCCCAAAATAATTTTACTACAAACCTTTTTCTGGCCTACTCTTAATTTATTTAAGTAGTGATGCCTACTGCCATCAGAGTCTCTTCAGTATGTTACAAGCGATCCCTTAGTATTCTCAGAGTAGCCATCACAATACATTTATCAATGCAATAGAACATCAGAACAACAGAAAATACTGAAGGCTTAAGATGGTAAGGAGACAATGAAGACTAGCCAACCTCTAGACACACTGGGGCTTTCCAGACGGCCCTTTGGGACGTCCGGAGGACGTCCCATTTTAAAAAAGGGGCGTCTCTTTTAGACGCCCCTGGGCCTCGTACGGACTCCGTCCGTACAAGATGGCGCCGGCCTTTCTACATGGCCGGCGCCATCTTTACGCATCGGACGCACAGCGTCCAGACGCGTCGCGCCGCTGCTGACGTAGCGAGCGCGCCCCTGGCGCCTCGCTACGTCGCAAACGCGACGCAGAAAGAAGGCTCCATTTTGGAGCTTCTTTTTTCGGTCCGCGCGGGAGTCGGGCCGTCTATAGGCTCCGGCTCCCCCGCGGACCTTCTGGCGGCGGCGGCAGACCGCCGCAAAGCGGCGGTGTGTAGCCCGCCAAAGACTCTTCTGGGTAAGGCATTGAATCATGCATAAAACTTCAAAGTGCCATCTGAAAGTAATATTCCATATTGTTCTGAGGAAGGAGAAAGAGCTTAGCCTAGACCTTATTGATATTTGACTTGTTGATATTGTGTGGCACTTCTTTTATTATGTAACATTGTATGTGTGTTGTTCTGTGTATGTACCTTCAAGTCACCTGTTGACTTATGGTGACCCCATGAATTACATAGGCTTTTCTTTGGCGAGTAATACTCATAAATGGTTTGTCATTGCCTTCCTCTGAATATAGCTTAATGGTTAAAGGTAAAGATTTTTTCTTGGATGTCTAGTCATAACTGACTGTAGGGGGAAGTGTTTATCTCCATTACTGAGCTGAAGAGCTAGTATTGTCCAAGGACTGCTCCAGTAGTCATGTGGCCAACATGACTGCACCAAACGCTGTTATCTTCCCACGAAGTGGTATCTATTTATCTATTTGCATTTCCATGCTTTTGAGCTGCTAGGTTGGCAGAAGCTGGGACTAATGGTGGAAGTTCAACCCATCATGCAGCACTTGGTCTCAAACTGCCAACCTTCCAACCTTATGATCGTCAGAATTGGTGTCATAACCACTAAGCCACCATATCCTCGAATATAGCCTACCACACCTGATATTTCTTGGCAGTCCCCTTTCTAGGTATTAACTAGCTAGCTTCCAACATCAAATGTGATCTGATACCTTCGTCGTTATTAAAGCCTCTATGAACAGCTATTTAATGGGGAGCTTACACAAGGTCAGCCATTCTAAGAGGCAGGTTGAACCCTTTGGCTCAGGGAGGAGATTGGGAGGATGGCAGGACTACTAAGCACCTGCCTGCAGTAAAGGCAAGTGATTCCAATGTCAGGGTTTGTCTTCTGACAGGTGTTATGTTATATATTTAAAACTGTGGTAACCAATAGTTTTCATATACATCAAGATGGCAGCGCCCATATGGACGGGACGCCGCCATCAGGACATCGCCATACTGTGCTAGAATTAGGGAAGGTGTGGTTGGTGCACGGTCCCTAACCCTAGTGCCACCACCATGCCCCTTTCGGCCCGTCTGTCTCGGGCTGATGATAATGTTTGATAATGCCCTTTCCACCAAAGATTTTAAGATACAGAAGCTGCCTCACAGTAATGACTGACAGAACTATTTGGAGAGTTTGACGTTTGTCCTGTTCCCTCCCTCCCTCCCTCCCTCCCTCCCTCCCTCCCTCCCATATGTTATCCTTACACATAACAAATCTCTATAGAAATGTAATCAAGACAGTAGACACTCCAAAAACATGCCTTCAAAATGAAGAAAAGCAACATAAACAACAATAGCATTAAACTATCTTGCAAGCTAAAAAAATATATCTGGCACTAAACTTTCTGTTTATTTTTTCTGAAGCAGAGCGATCATCTTTTTAAAACGTGGAGCATAAAAACAGAGGTTATGAGTAAAATTGCAAAGATCTGCTTTTTTTAAAGGCTCATGAAAGAAGACAAAACCAAAAAGTATCAAATCTGTCAATGAATATGTCATATTGAGAAAGCATCAACATGGTTTTTAAAAAAGTACTCGTGAAATCTCAGTTATTTTAGTATGCCAGTAGGTCTGAAGAGAGGATAATCCAACAGCTTCTCTGATTTTTTAACTTTTCCTGATCAAATCTCTCAAGAGTGCTTCTAAATAACAAATGCCTGTTCTCTACCCCAAAGCAAACAAAGCAGTAGTGACATAAAAGAAAAGACTCTTATGGATTATAATCTGGTGAAAAGACAAGAAACAAAAGGAATGAACCAGTGAACCATTTTCCAAATACAGCCAGTACTCTATATCCACAGATACAGCCATCCACTGTTTCAAAATATTTTTTTAAAATTCCAAAAAGCAAACTTTTTGCTATTTTATATAAGGGACACCGTTTTACTACCCCATTGTATATAATGGGATTTGAGCATCTAGTTATTTTGGTATCCATGGGAGGTCCTGGAACCAAACCACAACTGATACCAAGGACCCACTTTAGCCAGGTCCATACAGTGATGACTCATGGCTGGTGGCGGATCTTAATGAAGATAACAGGTCAGAACTTGGGACAGTTCATTTTTAAGCTGCTCCCCAGCCAATTTGGCCACTTTTTCAAGTTCTCTATACAGGTTCTAAGCAGATCTGTCTGAGTTATTACCACTCCCTAAACTAACTGAAACACAAGTCTGTAGTACTGTCACAGTCTGCTGGTTTTGGCTTATAAAAATTTGTGTATTACATACAAAACTGTTCGTAAGCAATGTTGTATGTGCTTTTACTGATGGGTACATTTCTGTACTTAATTTTTCCTAATGCATGGATGAACTAATAATGCATGGATTCATTGAAGAACTCTGTCACCAATTTTTTTAGAAGTGTGATAAGTAGAGGATATGCATTTTCTGGTTCCCATGTGAGTTTGGGAAGTTGCAGGTTAACTTGGTTCATTTTAAAATGTGAACCAAAGGAATCTACCTGTCCCTATGTTTAGAGTTCCTAGCAAGTGTGATGAGATTTGCTGTCAACAGCTGAGAAAGTGTTGAATAGTTCAGCCAGTAGCTGAACCTCTGAATGCTTGAGAACTTATTTCTTTCTTAAATACACAATGGATAATAATTATGTTGTAGCACTGTATTTAAAATGGAGTCATAGTGATATGGTAGTTTGAGTGTTGCATTGTGGCTCTGAAGATCAGAGATCAAATCCCTGTTTGGCCATGGAAACCTACTGGGTGACGTAGGGCAAGTCACACACACACAGCCTCAGAAAACCCCATGATCAGTTTGTGTTAGGGTCACCATAGGTCAAAAACAAAGCTTTAAAAAAAGCATTGTGTTAAACAAACATTATATATACATACATACATACATACATACATACATACAAACATACATACATATATGAGAAAAAGCAAGATCTGTAACTAAGGCACCATAGCTGCAGGTATAAAAAGTTACATCACTTCTGGAAGGTGGGATACATGTTTCTGCACTTTTATGATTTATAATACTAATATCTGTGGTGGGCTGGAGGTAGGGAGGAGAATGGTTAAAAACAGGTTGCAAGAAAACAAAGTCTTGTATCAGATAAAGTGCTGGTGCCCTGGTGGCACAGTGGTTAATTGCCTGTACTGCAGCCACTCACTCAAAACCATAAGGTTGCAAGTTCAATACCAGCAAAAGGGCTCAAGCTCGACTCAGGTTTGCATCCTCCTGAGGTCGCTAAAATGAGTACCCAGAATTGTTGGGAGCAATTAGCTTACACTATGTAAACTGCTTAGGGAGTGCTTTAGTGCACTGATAAGTGGTATAGAAATGTACTTGCTATTGCTATTGCTTTAACATCTCATGGGTATCACATAACAGTGATATGGGTGTGTTATTTCAAAGGATGGGGAAAAAGCATTTTGATTTTTTTTGGGGGGGGGGCAGGGAAATGGTCCAAAATATATTAGTTAAGCGTTGGGGAACTGCAATAACGAGAATACTGGACTGACAAGAATTTTCATTTTGGAACTTGTGTACAAAATTTTGCACATGGAATTCAGATGGATGGACTCTATTAAGGAGGTCATGGGTATGAATTTGCAGGACCAGAACAGAGCAGTGGAGCAGGTGGAGTCTTGGAGATGTCTCATCTACACGGTCGCTATGAGTTGAGATGAACTCGAGGGTGGATAACGAAAACAACAAATCCTAACCCTAACACTAATTGTGGATGTAAATGCCCCATTATAGGACTGCATTTAAAAGGTACAGAGCTGCCATACCCAAGCGGTGGTGATAGTCATGCCTCAAAGAGAAACCATGACACCTCTCAAGCAGATCAGTATAACATACACAAACCAGACAGTCAAAGAAGGGTCATGGGGTGAAGGAGGGGTCATGATCGTAGCTTGTCAGCATCTGCATGGGCACACCTCTGTTCCAACGCCCTGTCCTGGTGAAGTGCTGCACATGCGGATGTGTGTAGGTTCACAGGGATGGCCATCCAATGAGATAGTCGCCAGCAGTTTGCTCCTGCAAAGGTGTGCAGGGATGGTGTGGGTGGGGGAAGAGTTTTTTAAAAAAGTACTCAGCAACACAACTGAAAGCCATGCCATGTGATCATGACATGCACATTCCAGCCTCCTTGGGAGTGGGTGGTGCGGTTTGGCAGGGCCTCAATGCGGCTTCAGAAAAGGCAACTTCAGGATGCTTTTTCCTGCCCATCTGTTTCACAGTTAAATGTTTCACTGTGGCCTTAAAGTCTGGCTGATGTTGCCAGTTCAATCAGCTGCTGCCAACAAGTGTCAGTTGTTATGTCCTACTGACACAACTAGGGATAGGTCTATGCCTACAACAGCAGGAGAATCATTTACCTGCAGTGGGGTTGTCCACCAAATATGGTTTAGGATAATAATATCTGTAAATTGTTTAATTTTTTTTTTATTCCACTTCTGATGTCTCTGTTTCGGGCATATGGCCATGCTGAAACAAATTAGTATCAGTGCACCATTGAGAAAGATATATGAAGTCTATTGAGACATAATTTTGCATTAGTGATTAAGAACACACACCTGCATCTGATCTCCCTATTTGTACTTTTGTTCTCAGATGCATCCCAATATTTACATCATTTTAGATGTTTACTTGGGACATAATAAGCATAACCATAGTACTGCATTATAGCATATCAGAGTTGTAATCTGATGACCACT
>NC_056523.1:274999708-275064492 GCF_019175285.1 Sceloporus undulatus
ATAATAATAATAATAATAATAATAATAATAATAATAATAATAATAATAATATAATTTATATATATTTATATTCTGCTTTTTTGCAGAGGAATCAAAGCGGATTACAACAGTATAAGAATAAAACATCGTACAGTTAAAAATTACAGTTAAAAAAATCAATCCCATATCCCACCTGAATAATATTATTATTAATAGTGCCCAAGTAGACCCAAACTTTTCTACTGTCATTCTCCAAAGCTAGCTAACCAGCTCATGAGAATGTCCTATAGGCAACAGTGTCTCTGTTCTCACTTACAGGACATTGGACAGAGGCCAGATTGTTTTATCTGCTTTGTCTTCTATAACTGCTGCTTTGATGCTGCACATTGAACATTCTGGACTTGTTTACAAGTTATGTAACGTAGCACAGTGGTTTTCATGCTGTGTTCAGGGAAAATTCTCAGGATCCTTTGAAGTTTTTCAGGAGCTTCTCATTGAGAAGATCAATAAGGGAAGACAAGCTTGCCTGCCTCTGTTGGCCTTTTCCTGCAGAGAAGTGTTGGTTGTATTCATTTAGGACACTCTCAATCCATGCAAGGTAATGATGGGTCAGTGCTCTTTGTGAATAGAGCATGCCCTATAAAGTGCTAAGGCATGAAGAAAAGATGTGCATAGTTCATTGAGCTATGCTGATTAAGGAATTGCTGGAAGGAACTGCAGCCCAATAACATGTGAGGAACCACAGTTATACTCTCTGATCTGAATATTTTGAAATGACATATTCATATAAAATATGACAGTTTTATATGCATGCTTTTTTAAAAAAGTGACATCTGAAGCAATCTTAAAAATTGAAATACTTTTCTGTCAGCTAATACTATTCTAATATTCTTTTGTACGTGGATTTGATAATACATTATTTTCCAGGAACAGAATGAAGTGTTCAGATGATAATACAGGCATCTGTTTTAAAAATAATAATAAAAACATTGTCATCCAATGACAGTTTAGAATTCACCACAATATATTTGTCTTGCTTGTACTGTAATTTTAAGAGGTATTACTGAAAAAATGAATTCATTTTGAGGAGACTTATTTCCTAGCAAACCATCTGTTTATTAGTGGACAAACTTTATTAAAATTGTGGGGTTTACTTCTAAATAAACCTTCATAGGATTGCTCTAAACCATCATATTCTCATTCACTTGAAAACTGCAGGAACTAAGCTTCCTTGGTCTGCAGGAGAACAAAGACATTAAACTTAAAGGCCATACTAATGGCCTTTTCATTCAATATCTGCTTTACAAACAGGAATCTTGCTGTGCCTGAAATATTTAGCAGAAACACTTAGCTCTGACTGAGGTCAAAGTGGGAAGGAGGAGAAGGTAGTATTGATTCACTGAGTGGAACTTGTCATTAAAAGGAGATTGAATGTTTTGACTCTTATCTCCCTTTATTATAGTGCATTTTTCACCTTAGATAAAACAGCTATTTGTCTTATTTTATGTTTGCTGCTCGAGAATGCTCCAGCAAACACCCACATGTTGACTTTAAGAATTCTTCGCCTATTTATATGCAGTACTAAGGAATACTTAGTAACTCAGTGACTGTAGAAAGAACTGATAATGTATCATCCCTGACCCAAAGGCCTGGGATGTGTGAGCTACAAATGTGTTGTGGGATTTCTGAGACACTTTCCTGGAAGTGTGTGCACATGCTGTCAGATAAGCCAAGTGTACACATCTGAGAGATAAGATGTGAACTATGAAAAATCAAGTGGGGAGAAATGTGCAGAAACTCAGAATCTCACCAAGTGGGGAGAAAATGTTTGCAATGTGTAGCTCTTGACAAGTGAGGATGAAATAAATGAAGATTTATATCTGACAGTCATGCCCTCTCAAAAGGAAGACACATGATAACCCAAATGGTTGCTTTGCAAAATGCAGGTGCAAGGGCTCCTGTTGTGAAGGTTTGTAGTTCAGGTACTGTATACCTCAGTCAATAAAGCCTCTGACGGTGAAGCTCCTTTTACAAAGGCTTTTTAAACCTGCCTCAGTCCTTCCTCTTCGTTTTCTGTATAGTTCTTAACAGCATTGGTATTAGAAGGTTGGCGGAAAGGGGCTTGAGAAACATAGATGCTTGGTAGTGGTTTGCAGCAGCATGTCTGCTGTAAACAGGGCAATAAACAAAGCTTGAGCTGGAAGAGAAGAGATTCTACTCCAACTTATCCTACAAGTGTAGCTGTGTGTGCCTTCCTCTAAAATCCCTTACTGAGTATACATGAACAACAAAACAGAGAAAAAAGGGGAGAACAGGTGTGCCTAACACACTGCCCCCCCCCAAGCATGTTTTTTTTTAAAGTATGCCGTCCAATGGCAGTTTGATGATTGGCCATCAAAAGTAAAATCATAAGAAAAGTAGAGGCTGGTGAAAGAAAGAAAAAAGATCCATGGATACATTTTGGAAGAAACTTTCAAGTGGCTTCTAGAATGTTCAGGTTGTTTTTGTTTATTTATGCAACACTTACCTACCCTAGCTGTTTCTTTTTGCACATGCATATTCTTGATTTTGCATAAAATGGTTGCTGAATAGGTTGAAATGCTCCTTCTGTGTCTGGGGTAGGCACCTCTTTTGTGATGTAGAAAGACAGCAAGCATGGTGTAAGAGAGAAAGTGTGATGTAGTGGTCTGAGTGTTGGACTATGACTATGAGAGGAGGGTTTACTTCTTAGCTTGGGCATGAAAATCCACTGGGTGACCTTGAGCAGGTCACACTCTCTCAGCCTCAGAGCAAGGTAATGGTAAACCTCCTCTGAACAAATCCTGCCAGGAAAACCCCGTGATAGGTTTACCATTAGTCAGAAACAACCTGAAGGTACACAACAACAAGGAACCGATTCCTATTCATTCCATGTTATTTCAGCTTTCATGCCAATTTTGTTGTCGTTGTTGTTAAATAAGTAATGCCCAGGAATACATCAGCTTCCTTAAATGAGGCATACCTATACATAAGTAAGAGGTGAGAATTGTGTGGCCAAATGTTCCTGGGCTGCAACTCTCAGCATTCAGCACCATGAGGTATGCTGATGAGAGCAGTTGGAAGTTGCAGTCCAATATTAATTCCTGCCACTAATATAAGTAAACAGTGGGGGAGGTAATACGTTGAAAAATGGGGAAAATGGCCATGGTAAACTGGGAAATCATATGAATATATTTAATTTAGATGTACTTGCTCTTTGCTGCAACAGGAGGATTATGACAAATGATGTGCAGGAAATGCTGTTTTTAATCAGGATTTGAGAAAAGAAGGAGTTTTTAAAATAAATATAAAAATTTATGATTTACGTATACCTTTGCATATAAATTTAGGCTAGGATCCAAAAAGCTACTTTGCTTATTGATTTTTTCATAGTGTGCAATATCTCTGTTCGATGTCACAAATCTCCTTTGAAAGTCTCCTAAGTTTCAAAAGTGGTATCTGTACCCTGTGGAATTTGCTGCTATCATCATCATCATCATCATCATCATCATCATCATCATCATGCTTTTTCCCCAGTTGGTGACTCAAAGGAGTTTAAAAGAAATTTGAAAACTCGATGTTAGAAATTCACAAGACACAAAAGTTAAAACAAGATTAAACAATTAAAAAAACCCCAGATTAAAAATGTCATTACACACACACACACACACACACACACACACGTGTATGACAATTAGCTAGATCCAGCACATTGTTTAGATGAGACTCTTTACTTCTTTACAAAAAAGTAAATAGAGAGGGTACCAGTTTCAGTTCTCTGGGAAGAGAGTTCCAGAGCCTGGGGGCAGCCACCAAGAAGGCTGTCTCCTGTGTTCCCACCAGATGTAGCTGTGAGAGCGATGGGACAGAGAGAAGGGCCTTCTTAGCAGATCTCAAAGCATGGGCTGGTTAGGGTAAGGGAGAATACAGTTCTTATTTGAGAACCATAAATGTACACAGATTATTAGTTGCACTAAAGTTTACATTCTGGTCACTTACACATTTCAGTTTATCTTTGATCTTAGAGAAAATTGTCAACTGGAGAAAAGCTGAGCCAAATGAATATTTTATAAATTGCTTACTAATAGGTCCACTGTAGATCTTCTGTAATTCAAACATTTTGGGGTGAAGAATGCTACTTACAACAGGGGCCCTCTAAGCAGAAGAACACCAGGTATGTTCTTTGTGGAGAGAGATGAGCTGCACCCTGACACAACATCTGTTGACCATCTGTTGAGTGGTGTTTGTGTGTATAGAGTCTGTGCATATACAGTGGGTCCTTGTTATTCGCTGGGGTATGGTTCCAGACCCCCGCCTCTGCCCCCCCCCATGGATAACAAAATCTGTAGATGTTTCAAGTCCCATTAAACACAATAACATAGTAAAATGATTTCCCTTATATAAAATGAAAAAAATCAAGGTTTGCTATTTGGAATTTATACTTTTTAAATGTTTTCAAACCATGGATGCTTGAATCTGTGGATAAAAAATCTGTGGATAAGGAGGGCTGACTGTAGATTGAATATTTGCAAGGAGAAAGACTGTACATGATTTCAGGCTGTGAGGAATGCTTTCTTATGCAGTGGCTGGCACCATACACTCAGGTGCTGATGAAGAAGTGATCCTAGTCACTGACCTCTGCAGCACTGAGGCAGAATAAATCACCCTTCCCTTTTCTCATCTTCTGGCCTGCTTGAACACACAAGGTGTTTCTTTGAGTACAACACAGACATTTGTTCATTCAAGATTTACAAAAGAGTAAGCAAACTAGCACTCTTTGAGTGTTTTGGACTATAGCTCCTATAACCCATGACCATTGACCCTGGTGGCTAGGGATTTAGAGTCCATAATGGGATTTAGAGTCCATAATGCTTGAGAAACACCAGGTTGTCTGCCACTGCTTTACAGTTTCTAAAGGAAATATTTGGGGATAGGATAGGGCATAGGATCTTTGGTAGCTCCACTAAAATTCAGATTAAACTCCAAGGAGGATTAATCGCTCCACTGGCATTAGTGCCATCAACCTGCACTGTTTTTTACACAGCCTATACACTATCACCCAGTTCACATTTTCATCTCATATAACTGTAAATAAAATAGCCATCTAATCCAACTCTTGTATGTAAAATGTTAAATAAGAATAAGGACAGTTAAGAAATTCAGAATTTAGTGTTTGGCTGCAGCATTTACTGATGACATTTTGGGTGAAAAGTTACAATCTGGCAATTTGTCATTCTTTACATCAAGGATTATATAGCAAGAGACAAACAAGCATTGATTTACAGTGCTGTCTGGGCTTTTGTGGCTCAACCATACATTTCTATACATCCAAACCTGAACCACAGTGTAGTGTAATGGATTGTTTGGTTATCTGGCTACAGCCAGATTTAAAACCGCTGGCATAAGTTTGAATAACTAAAACTTCTTGTAGCAGCCAATTGTAAAAGACAAGAGCAACCATAGGCTTTTTTTTTTTTAACTTGGCTTTTTATATTTCTGAGCAAGCAGGATTTACAACAAAAGGTTGTCCCATTTGCCTTGGTAAAACTTTTCAGGCCACAATTGAATTAAGGAGATTTAGTTCAAATTATCACCAGATTTGTAGCATATTTAACTGATATTTCTATTCAAGAAAAAGAAGGCCACATATTTGAAATTTGTGAACATCAGATCAGTTGTCCACTTCACCCAGTATTGTCAACTCTGACTGGTAGTCATACTCCAGAGTTGTAGACAGGATTCTTGCCTACCTTACCTAGAGAACTCTGGTTTTTCCTGATGACCATGCATACAAGTGCTAACCAGACACTAATTTACCTCTAAGAACTCATATGCTTAGGATGACTTGGTGGCTGTTAAAAAGATTATGCCTTCTTTCCTCTCCCTATAAGGTAAGGAAAAATTTTCTTGCTTCTTTCCAGACCAGAGGTGGAAGTCATTGGGCCCTCCAGATGCTTCTGGACTCCAATTCCCAGCATCCCTAGACAGCATGAGCCAGCGGTGAGGAATGATAGCAAATACAGTTCCACAACATCGAAGTGCCACATGTTTCTCAGCCCTGCTGGCCAGCTATATGAACGCAATTATTTCTACCCCCAAAATAAAGAGGGGGAAAGGATGTAATCCTATGCATACTAGCCTGCTTGGAAGTAAATTCCATTAAATTGTCTTAGTAAATGTCACTAAAACTGCTGTGGCAGTTTTTGCTAATAATGATCAATCAGTTGGACTCTTCTCCCCACAATAGACAAATGATGTTGATTTCTACCAGAAATATGGATATTGTTAACCATCTAAGGGCCTGAAACAGAATATTTAGAAAGTGGGATGCAGGCAACTTTGACTCCACCTCCAAAGACCAGGATGCTTGGCTAAAAGAATCAGATTTCAGTGGGTTGTGAATTTCAAACCATGGTTTTGTAGGCTGAAAATCGACCTGAAATTTCTGTCCATCTCCCACACCAACAGAAGGATCTCCACTTCATGCTTCTCTTGTCTCCAACACACTTAGGATTTCTTAGATCTGACACACATATGATGCACATGGTTTCTCCCTTGTCTCATATGCCATGTCTAATCTTAATGTATTAGACTAGCCCTTGAGTTATAGCCAAGCATTGCTCTAGATTAGTCAGAACAAATCTAGTCAATAATGGCAGAGAGCAATATCTATTTTACTTCAACATCAGCCATCTAATTAAATTCAAATACCCATCAGTCATTTTGTATTTTACATATGAAATCTCACCAACATAATTTGGACTCAGAACAGATGACGACGATGATGACTGATCTTAAAAGAAAATACAGAAAATGTAATATCTTTCCTTGGCTTCTCTCTTTAGTTAACTTGCTTCTAGGGCTAGGGATATAAATCGTATACATTTCATTCTCATACGCAAATTGAATTTTTTTACAGTTTTCTCTTTGCTGAAAAAAAATAACTGAAAACTCTTTAGCAGGCTATTCTTAGCTCGGGATTTATTTTGTTTCCCCCTCGGAAAAAAAAAAAGAGTAGGCTTTTATGCAGAAACTTGCTTCAAAGTATGATCTTGAGGCTAAAAATATTTACCTCCTAGTCTCCTGTACAGAAATCACCATTTTCTGTGAAGAAAATACAGTTTTCTGTGGAATAAACTTGCTTTCCCAGAAAATGCTATTTTCTGTACAGGAAACTTGTTTTCTTCACAGAAATGTTATTTCAGTGCTTCTTGAACTAAGCGTTGTATCATAAAATTTGGGGAAGTAGAAACACTAAAATTACAGCATTTTATCCACATATTAGCATAAGAAACAAGCATCAAGTTTGTTTCTAAATATAAAGTATACGAAATCCTCCATCAGTCCTGTGGCTTGGGATGGAAAGCATATTTCCCATAGTTTGTTGCCTGCATACAAAAATAGGTTTCCCGACAGAAACCCATTGAGAAGTGTAACACAGTGTTGGGAATTTTGCTCAGTTTTTCCCTTTCATTTGCACATCCCAAATTTTATCATGAGATTATCCCCAATTATAATTACAATTATTACAAATACAAATACAAGGTTTTATGAGAACTTCATTGGTCAGTTTCAGGAGCTGGCAAAAACAGTATAAAGGGAAGAAACCATCAACATTAGTTTGAAAAAGAAAAGGAGAAAAATTCCATCAGTTTTCCATATTATCAAGCAGGAGCCCTAGTGACGCAGAGGTTAAATGCCTGTACTGCAGCCATTCACTCGAAACCACAAGGTTGCGAGCTCAAGACCAGCAAAAGGGCCCAAGCTCGACTGAGGCTTGCATCCTTCCGAGGTCGCTAAAATGAGTACCCAGACTGTTGGGGGCAAATTAGCTTACTTGCTAATTAGCTTACTTGCTGTTCACCGCTATGATCTTTGGAATAGCGGTATATAAATAAAACAAATTATTATTATTATTATTATTATTATTATTATTATTCCCATTTTTTAACAAAAGGAACTGAGAAAAGGAAACTAAACCCAGCAATCTGATACTATACATAGCCTTACATAGGACTTTATCTCACTGTTCCTCCTCGGTACATTCTCAGGACTGGGAGGAGCAGCAATGAGTGCGGAACAAGTGAGGGACTGGTGTGTGTGGTAAAATCCGTCCCCCACTCATTCCATTCCCTTCTGTTCCATCCTGAGGCCGTCCCTTAGGTCCTGTGCGGTAAAGTTCATAATTTTTTTTTCCTCCTACATCATTTTTAGAAATTATTTTGAGGAAGAAAATATGTGAATATTTTTTCATAAACACATTTTCATCATAGGAGGACATTTACCATCTCGGCCCCGACCCTCTGGAATACGCTGCCCATAGAGCTCCGCTCGGCTACCTCCCTAGCCCAGTTCAGGAAGGATTTAAAAACCTTCCTGTTTAAGCGAGCGTTCCCCAATACGTTCTCTATTTAGCCCCCCCCCCCCCGATAGCCAATGTTGAGCTGGCTAGTATCTGTTTTTAAGGTATATTTTAAATTGTTTGATTGTTTTTATATATTGTACACTGTATTTGTTACTATGCTGTGCACCGCCCTGATTGGAAGAAGGGTGGTATACAAATAAAGCATTTATTTATTATTATTTATTTATTTTAAAAGAACATATTCCACAATCCATGTTATTTCCACAATTTCTTCCAAGGCCAGCCTGTTTTGCCTGCCTGTATATAAAATGGGGAGGGGAACAATATTTTTCCTAAGTTTTTTCTGCCCCTTCCCTGGAACCTGATGTCCTTACAAAGTAATCTAATTTTCATCATCCTCAATCAGCACAACATTGATTTTACACGCTGAAGATGATGGGATTCAAGAATACTTGGAGGGAATACAGTTTGAGAAAAGCTACATTAGATAGCGAATCATTTGGGGGTTGTCCATGTGGGCAAGGTAAGCAGTGGTCCTGGCTCCCAGGTCAATGTGGGAACAGGCGAGTGAACACCTGCCTGTCCCCATGCCAACCCAGGGACTCATCCCATCGTATGCTACCTGTCTGCTCAGACCCTTAGTAACACATTTTAGGATTTAATTTTCAGATTACCCTAGTCTTGACTACAGTCAGTGCTGAAATGTTGCACCTAAAGTTTGATACCTAATCACAGATGCCACTTAAAAACAGGGCATCTGTGTACATCAATTATAGGTCAAATTTAAGATTCAAGAATATGCTGAGTTATTTTGTTGGCTACCCACATATGTATGTCTTGGATGTGCAGAATAAACTCCATCTACATGACTGCCATCCGTTTGAAATAAAGCAGGTATGCTCAGTTTTTTAAAGCAAGAGAGAATTGTTTCTTTCTGGCTGTGGTCTTCTTTTTAAGAACATATATCAAGTTACTTGACATGCCGAGCCTTTCCTTCTTCCCAGACATAACATCAAAATTCATACACATTCAGTTTAACTGTGGTGTTAAGAACCTGATAGGTGCAATCTTTATGCTCACAATAAATCAACTCGCATGAATAAAAGTAGGGGTGATAAACAGTCCTGGCTGCCTATTTAACCTTACCTTTCTTCCAGCTGAAACCTTTTGCATATTTACCGGAAAATAAATTCCACTGAGTTCAATGAGGTTTACTCCCAGCTAACTATGCATAGGATTACAACTTGTTGAATTAGGGCTTCACCTTATTCCCATATCCAAGTAGAAGATATATTCATGGTAGATGTCAACTTTTTCATTCACATTCTCCTATATTGAATATTTTTTTCATAAATCACAAAGAAGACCTGCCTGTTTGCTTTCATACCTTCATTCCTTTGCTCCTCTGTTGAGCTGGCATTTATATGCAAGACTGTATCTGGTTTATGGCCAGTGTAGGCCAGAGGAAAAGCAGTTAAGGAAGGTTCATTAAATGGGACCCCTGATCATTGCTTTGTTGCAGTTAGAGAGGGTGAGAAACCTGACCTTTACCATTACAAGGATGTGAGCAAGGAACAGAACACTCTGAAAGCGGCAATGGCTGCCAGTTTGTTTCTTGCACTTTTAAAGATTAGAAGCAAGGGATGAATTGTTTACATATTTATTAGCAGTGAGACAGTTGTTGTTGTTGCATGTGTGTTTTGCTCCTCAAAGGAGGAAGACACTGGATTTTTGCCTCTGACAAACAACTTTTTACAAAACCATTTTTCATCTCACCACCCCCCCCCCCCCCCATCCGTCTCTTCTTGTTTTGTCATCTCTCTGGATGGAAAGGCTCTAGCAGCATTGGCATTAGGAAGATGGTGAAAGAGACCAGGTGAAAGTGACTTCCAGTATCAGGTTTCAGCAGCATGTTTGCAGGAAAAAATGCAATAAAGCTTGAACTGGGAAAGAATGGGATTCTGTCTCTCCAATCCAACTGTAACTGTGTATGGTTGCCTAGAACGAAACTGCTTCCAGAATCTCTTAATGAAAATGTAAATGAGAAAAGGGGAGAGCAGATAAGCCTGCCTCATGAGCTAACCCTCAGAATGTTAAACATTTATGTTTAAGTTTGGCCAAAAAAAATGTAAATCATAACTGGAGGCTAGTGGGCCCAAAACACATGGCCAAAAGCACTGGCTTTGGGCCGATCCGGGGGCATGGCGTTCAGGTGACACATGCACCCAGATCAGACCAAAGTCATAACATGGCTGCTTAAGGCAGCCCAAAAACAGCCACAAAAAGAGCGCAAAAAAGCACTTCTTAGTTTTTTGTGGGTTTTTCAGGCTATGTGGCCATGTTCCAGAAAAGTATCTTCCTGACGTTTCGCCAGCGTCTGTGGCTGGCATCTTCAGAGAATGCTTTGCCTGAAAAAAGTTGGGTGTATATATACTGTGTGAGCCTGGGAATGCAGGAGTGATTTGCATGTGTATTGTTCTGTGCTGATGGCCGGGCTCAGGCTGGGAGCCTAATGCAAAAGAGGATTAATGTCTGCTAATTGGTGGTCATTATCTGCTGGGAAAGCCCCTGACTCTGAGTGGTTTCCCATTTGCATTTGCTGAGTCCTTATTTTGCTATTCCTCAGGACTGGTAGCCAAATTTTGTTCATTTTAAGGGTTTCTTTTTTCTGGTTGAAATTGTCCAGGTGTTTGTGGATTTCAGTGGCTTCCCTGTGCATCCTGACATGGTAGTGGTTGGCATGGTCTGTCCGGGATTGCTGCCAGCAATCTCTGACTTATGCTGATTACCAAGCCTGCAGCCAACGCGTGTAGGCAAAACAAACCTTGTGGAGAAGCAGTCAAAGAGCAAGCCGAGGAAACAAGCCAATGTTGGGGTTGCAGAAAGTCAAGCGTGCCGAAAGACGAGCCGAAGTCAGGAAGCCAGAAAGCAGCATGGTCAAAACAGTCCGAGGTCACAATAGCCAAGAGATAACAAAGGTCTGGTCCGAGGTCAAGATAACAAGGTAACAAGATGTCAGGAGCTAGAGCGACAGCAATCACACCAAGGGCTCATGCAATAAACTCTAGCAACAAACTCAAGCCTCTCTCCCACTTAAATCAGCGAAGCTCTCCCTCAAGCCACCTGAGGCTGGTTTGCTAATTGTCTTTCTGCAATCCTCCTGGATCTGCGCCTGCAAGCACTCTCGGCCCTTCTCTCTTGATAAGAAGGCACTTGCAGGCACGCCTCGTCTCCCGAGTCACCACTAGGCTGTGGCACCATAGAAGGCCTTTCCTCAGCACTAGGACCTGGTTGGACCTCCTGCTCTGGGGCTGGGGAAGCACAGCTGGGACCTGGCAGAGCAGAACTAACACCTGGCGTAGCCTCAATCAGCCCTTGCTCTGGAGGAGGCTCATCCTCCTCCTCATCCTCCGAGAGCTCATCTTGGCTGGTCCAGAACTGGTAGACTGAGCAAAACGCATCTGTGAACCCCACTTCTTGGAAGATGAACTGAAGCATCTGGACCGGGTTCTACAGGCCAATGGTTATTCCAGCTCAGACATCAGAAGGGCTGCCAGGCCCAGGAAAACCCAGAGAAGTGAACACAAGCAGCCACCCAAAGGGAAGGTATTTTTACCATACATCAAAGGTGTCACAGACAGAATAGGTAAAGTGGTGAGGAAGCACAACCTTCAAATGGTTTACAAACCGACGAAGAAAATCCAACAAATGCTTCACTCAGCCAAGGACCAGAGAGACCCTGTCACATCCGCAGGAGTTTACCACATACCATGCAGCTGCGGACAAGTCTACATAGGGACCACCAAACGCAGTGTGCAAACAAGAATCAAGGAACATGAGAGGCACTGCAAACTGGGCCAACCAGAAAAATCAGCAGTAGCAGAACATGCCACAAACCATCCTGGGCATAAAATACTGTTTGAAAACACTGAAGTTCTGGACCATGTCAGGATGCACAGGGAAGCCATAGAAATCCATAAACACCTGGACAATTTCAACCGGAAAGAAAAAACCCTTAAAGTGAACAAAATTTGGCTACCAGTCCTGAGGAATAGAAAAATAAGGACTCAGCAAATGCAAATGGGAAACCACTCAGAGTCAGGGGCTTTCCCAGCAGATAATGATCACCAATTAGCAGACATTAATCCTCTTTTGCATTAGCCTCCCAGTCTGAGGCTGGCCATCAGCACAGAACAATACACATGCAAATCACTCCTGCATTCCCAGGCTCACACAGTATATATACACCCAACTTTTTCCAGGCAAAGCATTCTCTGAAGATGCCAGCCACAGACGCTGGCGAAACGTCAGGAAGAAACTTTTCTGGAACATGGCCACATAGCCTGAAAAACCCACAAAAAACTATAGACTCTGGCCATGAAAGCCTTCAACTTTACAAAGCACTTCTTGCTGGTGGCCTATTCGGGACCATGATGGCAGCCAGCCTTGCAACAGCAGCATCTGGTCACCATGGTCCCACACTGAATGAGAAGCAACCGGGACTAGAGCAGCCAGCAGCAACTCCATGCTGCTGATCTGCTTGAACTCATGGTGAACTGCTCTTCTTTTTGTGGTATAGGAAATTTCCCCTATTCTTTCCATGTTATTTCTGCCTCTGGTACCATTAAAGAAGTAATGACCTTGAACACATCTATTTCATTAACTGTGATATGTCTGTACCTATATTTTCACAAGGAAAAAAACCTAGGGCTCTTTGGCCTGAATTCTGCTGGTAGTCATGACTGGAGAATATCCATTGAATCAACAGGATATCCCTAAGTGTTGGCTCGTCATTCAATAGTTAGGACATTATCACACAAGGCTTTCAAACTGCAATTAAAGTTGAGGAATCATGTCTTTGAAAATACTTCGTGATGTCATCTCTGTATCATTGCTACTGTTTCTTTGAAGCATTGTTAGTATGTCCATTTTCAATGACAGGGAAAATGTGTCAGTAACCCCCTCCCCCCAATTGTGCTGCTTTTCCATTACTCCACAGGTGCAAAAGTTTCATGCTGTAGTGGTTTGAGTGTTGGACTATGACACTACGGACCAGGGTTCAAATCCTGGGTCAGACATGTAAATCCATTGGGTGACCTTGGGCAAGTCACATGCTGTCAGTCTCAGAGGAAGGCAATAGCAAACCCCCTCTGAAGAAACTTGCCAAGGAAATACTATGCTAGGTTCACCTTAGGGTCGGCATAATTGAGAAATTATTTGAAGGCATACAACACCAAAGACAGAAAGACCTCCTTCAAAGAACACAAGACTCAAACAGGGTCATATGTGGTGTTACAAGCTTTTAGATGGTCTGGACATAGGTTGGATAGGACTTTATAAATCCTAACCAGAATTCTCATTTTGGCCTAGAAATGGATATGTAGCTAGTGGAAGCTGCTTCAACAAGGGAGTTAACACACACTCTATAACCAAACCTGCTTTAAATAGTCTTACATGCAAGAATATGCTTGGTTATAGTCACTGACGGTACTGAATTACTCTTCCCACTACTTAAACCTTTAAAACTACCTAGTGAAGAGAAGACCGGTCATGGTGGATGCCATTTCTAGTTGGCAAATTGTCTCATTGCTGTTTGGACTGTGTCCTCTAATATGAACCCATGGAGTGTAAACTTCAACCACGGGAACTGACTTCTGAGTAAACATGCTTAGGATTTCACTGTGGATAACACATTCAGAAATAAATAAAACTTTTCTCACACAGAATATTTTGAAAGATTAAATATGGCAACATCAAAAAAAAGCAGAATAACTAACACAATCCAAACACACTTAGGCAATGGAATTGCGGAACAAAATACCACAGTGAGTGCATTTTTCTCCCTGGGGAAAATGAGTTTTGAACAAAATGAATCTTGTGCAGTGACAGATGTCAATTACATTATATAATGCACTACTTGAGGACCATTAAATAGATTAACAAATTGTGACAAAATGACAAATGTGTCCTATAATGATTGATGAATACTTGTTGATTCAGGGACAGGAAATTCTGATGGCTGCCTCTTCCTTTCTACTAGCTTTCTGCGGAAGATTTTCATTTCAGTTTTCTTTTTCAATACCTGTAGTTATGTCTCTCATTTCTTCCATGATGAAACTATAAGCATTATGCATTGGAATCCCTGGTACTCTCACATTTTGCTTAATCTTTAAGAAAACTGTGACAAGATAGGTCTTCAAATGCCCTGAGTCTCTCCAGTCTTTAACAAAATTAGGGCTGACCCCAACCATTGGTAGGCTGAAACATTCATCTCAGCCAATTTATATCATGGAATGCCAGTATATCTCTTATGCAAAGAGAGAAGAGATGTGTACAGAGACTTCTTGCACAAACTGTGGAAATTGCTAATGAAAAATGAAGGGACCTTTGTCTTAGAGTCAAGAAAACTCATGATGATTGTCAGTGTAACCCTAGCTGGTATATAATGAGAAATTGTGCAAATATCTTGTTGTTATTTGGTGTAGATTAACTTTGATTTATGGCAGTCCTATGAACGAGACACCTCCAAGTGTTCCATTCATCAGTTGCTCTTCACTGGTCTTCCAAAATAAAGGCCATAATTTCATTGACTGAATAATTCTACCTATATGTGGTATGATCTTCCTCTTTTCCTGCTGCAAATACTTTTTACAGCTCTATTTGGGAAAGAAAGATTTAATCTATAGAATGTGTGTTCTATGAAGTCCCATGTTGGCAAAGGGCTTTCATTATGATCAAGAATTACCAGAATTGACTTACATGTGAGACATAACTTCTGTCTGCAGTCTATTAATTAAGCAGTTACTTTTTTGGTTAAGCAATCTTCCGGTAATCAGCATTGGGTGATCTTTTGGCAAAGTAGCAATGCTGTTCACTAACCAGTTCAGTCATATAATCTAGGAGCAAATCATAGAAGCCAAATAAACCTGTCGGTCAGTTTTAAAATTGTTTTAAGCAGAAACTGGAAGCCGGGGATTTACTGGGGTGAAATGTGTTATTGGCTGATTAATTACAAACCCAGCCTCTGTAAAAGGATTTAAGTTCTAAACTGCATGCCTCGAGTCATTTTGGTACTTGGATGCACTCGGGTTCTCTCTGAGATGCTGGAAAACTGTAAAATCTAACTAGGATTTCAAGGTTTCCTTAGTTATAGAAACTGAAATTCAGTTTGAGAGCCTCTCCATTTAAATAGTACACAACCATTTTGCCCCAATCACAATGTCAAAATATCAGAAATGATTTATTTATGTGTCCATTTCCCCATCAAAGGCCAACTCAGATGACTGAATTTATTCATACACATGTGAATTAAGTACACAGACAAGTGGAGGGAAGATCATATGAACGAGCCAGTAGATATTGTGAGCAAGTATCCATCTGTGTTGTGGTTTGGAAAAGACACAGTTGCAGAGCATGGAAACACCAATTTTCTCAACATAGTTGTCCCTGCCTGTCCTTTCAGCTTTTGCTGTTAGGCAGTCAGATTTATATTATTATTATTATTATTGAACAGTCCTTATGTATCCAAGAAATGTTTCTAAACTCCTCTCTGCAGCCTTCAACTTGTTCTCCTGGCTATGCTCAGATTGCTACCACTAGTGTATCAGTGTAGCCTATTCTATTCACCATTTCTGTTATACATCTTAGCAAGAGTGGGAACTGTGTGGCTTTCTAAATGATGTTGGATTTCCATCAGCCAAGATCTGGCAACCTATTAGTGGCATACACCAGTTTTAAATTAACCTCAAGCCTGTGTTTGTCTATTTTTGGGCACTGTGGAAGTTGGTATTCCCATCCTCCTTCTGCAGAGACCAAGTCCCCCCCTCCCAACCTACTATAGAACCACTATAGCCATTCCATTTCTGGAGAGTGGGGAAGAATTGCAGAAGCATATGGCTATGTTTCCATAGCCAGTCACAAAATAATTACATCTGCTGAGATCTCTGAGACCCCAGCAGACCTTAGCAGATGGTGGAATTGCTTCATATCTGGCCACAGGGACATAGCCAGATGCTTCTGTGATCCTCTCCACCAGGCACTGGAATGGTCACAGAGAGTCTCGGCAATTCCACAGTGGTGTAGTAGTGTAATTCTGGATGCAGATCTACTACAATATCCTGAACCTTGCAAGATTGTGTATATAATCAGCAAATCTAATAGTGAGGGAACAAGTTCTGGAGGGGCTCACATCATCCATCTTTCTCTTTCCCTGAATTACAGGATAGTGGTGACCATCACATGAGGTCAGAATCCAAACATCTGTTGCAGAAGAACTGTTTTACATCTTGGGCTATATTATTGTCATAGAGATGTGAAGCAAAATGCTAAAAGACAATAAAGCATATGACCTTGTGTAGAGAAGTGCACAGAAATTAATGTATCTGCACAGAAAATGATTTTTTTCCTCTGAAGGAATACTATTTTCTGCCTCCAAGCATGCAGTTTTCCACAAAGTAAGTCCCAATCTACAAATCATCTTCAAAAATTGTACAGTTTTTTGACAACTTTCTCACAGTGACAGGGAAAATGGTAAAAATATTTATTCTTATCTGTGAGAATGAAATTTATAAAGATTTACATCCCCACATGTGTGCTAGCAGAAGCAGGATAATTGCTGTGGGACCTCATTATTATATCTCTCCATGATATAATATGGCCACATTTTCAGGAACTGTAGTATCAAAAAGTCATATATCCATACTCTGTAAGGAAGTTTGGTCTAACATCTAAGCATGGTTTTCTTAAATATATGAATGGGGAGATGCTTTGTGGAAACAACAGCCTTAACTCCAGAGATTCCTTTCCTTTAAGTGTTTAAAAAGGGAGAAACGTTTTCTACAGGCAATAGCCATATTGCTGGCATGGGTCAAAGGACACCAGGAGAGCTCACTGATATGACTTTCATTTCCCAAGCACCTACCAAAAACCTATAGTTGGCTATCTGAGCATATGCAAGCATAGATAATCTGCATTTGTAGTAGACCAAAGTAAAATACCAGCAGATGTTAATTCCAGGCAAAGGTCCAAGGAAACAAAATCAGAGTAGCCAATTTTAATTGTCTGCCCCAGGCATTAGCCTAGCCAAAACAACTAGCTGTATGTTTGGCCAATCCTGCTTACTGCATCTAGATTCTAGAAGATATCCCATAGAAACAGAAACTGAGCCTCTCTTCTGGTTGATGAATCTCTTCAGTCAAAACTTTCTCTGTGGAGGAGGGGGAGGGGAGTAGCCATTATTAACATTTGTTATAATATTGCTTTGGCTGAGCCTGCAGATGGTATGTCCAACTCCATTTCTGTAAGTGAATGGGTACAATAATGAAGGAGAACTGCAGCTTTATTCTTCTTCTTTCCCTGAAAACTAAAGGCCACAATTTGGACTGGTTTTTGTTTTTTGGGATGCTGTTGTTGTTGTTTTGAACCATGAAAAAAAAAAAACTTTTGCTTCACTCCTGGTAGACTGAGACATTTCATGCTGCAAATGCAAATTGTTGCTTTTCTTGCAGCTTTATTAATCTCTTTTAAATCAAACTAATAAACAGATGCTAAAATCATTACTAGCTGGTTTGGGGAAGTATAAACTCTGGAATTGAGATATGTACAGTTCTATGAGTTTTACATACTTCTGCTTCAAACAGCAACAACAAAACAGTTTCTGATTGAAATTTATGAAACAGCAGCAAGCTTAAGGAAAAACCAAGGAATCAAAGTTCTTTGAGACCAAGTCTTTCAGCTCAGTATCTGTTTGCAGAATATATTCATTTTATATTTATTCAACATACACCCGGAAAGTGGCCCTTAATTATCTCCTGAAGGAATTGCTGCCAGTCAGGTTTCTTTCTGTTCTTCCCTAAGGAAAGGGAAAATACATCTAAAATTAGCAAATGTTTTGCATACTCTTTTAAGCATCCCACCCTCTTCTGTCACTGTCGTTGCTAGGTTTGCTTTTTATAAGTTCCACTCACAACTAATACAAACTTGGGAGGGGAAGAGAAATCCTGCCCAACATGTGGTTAGTGACATCGGAAACTAAGCACAGCAAAAGAGATTTGCATTGTTGCTATATTCAGAAGGAGATTTTGCTGAAAAGCAGTGAAAGGCTGTAGCAGGGCATTAGTGAAACAAATAATCCTGTTTGATGAAGCTGTTTGTTCCACAAATGTGTTTCCACACACTGAAGCTTTCAGAGGTTGGAAGCTTCATGGGCAAAAGGGTGGCTGTGAGTATTGGGTCCCAGCATCTAAAACACAGGATTGTGGTTGAAGCTCCTCAGAGGGCCAAATTAGAGAAGGGAATAAAAAAACCATAGCAAGGTCTCCCATCTCTGATGGGAGCAAGGCATAATAACAAGAGACAGGGATTTGGATCAGAAATTTAGTCCTTGAATGGGGAAGTTAAATCTTTTCTCACCTGACTATATTCCTGATGTAAAATTCCTTCAAGAGCCAGTACAACATAGTGGTTCGTAGTGGACTACAACTCTGGAGACCATAGTTTGAATTCCCCACTTGGCCTTGAAAAACAACTGGGTGGCCTTGGGCAAGTCACATTCTCTCAGCCTCAGAGAAAGGCAAAAGCAACCCCTGGAACAAATCTTGCCAAGAAAACCTCGTGATAGGTTCATCTTAGGGTCCCCATAAATTGGAAATGACTTCAAAGCACGCTGTAGCACAACAACTACAAAAATTCCTTCCCTGGCTACATATTGTGCCTTGTTAGAAAGAGGCCACGTGGTGCAATAACTTGGGTGCTGAATTACAATCAGGGAGAGTCAAGAAGTTCACTGGATAATAATGGGGCAGCCACTCTTTCACCTGACCCAACTCAAAATGGGGAGAAGGGCCATGTAAGCCACCTTGAATTCATTAAGGAAAAGGTGTGATCTCAAATAAATAACAAATAAATTTGGAGAGACATATCTGTTTCCAAATAAGATAAATGGCAGTCTGAAAGGAATGAGTATCTGCAAACACTGTCGTTCAGCCAAGGCTTTACTTTAGATCCAGTTCAGGCTTTTCTTTAAAGAGACACCAGACTCAAATGATCATTGCGGAATAGCGGTCTATAAATAAAAATTATTATTATTATTATTATTATTATTATTATTATTATTATTATTATTAAATTCATTCTTGCCAGTTGGTTGATGCCAGATTGGAAACCATAGAGTCATAGAGTTGAAAGAGGTCTGATGGACCATTGCATCCAACCCCCTGTTCCATGCAGGATCTCCAGTTAAACATTGGCTCCCAAAGCCTCCCAAATTATCCATTCCTGTTCTAGAAGGAGGCCCAAAAATTGCAGCCTGTCAGTCAAATGTCACCTTTGGACCCAACTTGTGTGGCACCCAGAGTCCCATTGCCAATGTCCCCTTCCCCCAAAATAAAACAGCCTTTAAAAATGCAAACATTCATAGGTTGTTTATTGATTTTCACCTAAAAACTGTATGGAAAGACTGCAAAAACATCCACACCCCCTCAGAACATCATACTACTTACTCCTCATCCCTCTCGAAACAGTGACAGGATTGAGACTGTGAAACACTATCGGTTTATTGTATAGACTCGCAATAATGTATGTACCAAATAAAAATTAAAAATAAAAAAACAGTGACAGGAAATTGATTTTTCAAAACTGGCATTTTTAAACATTAGGAAGAACTTCCTGACAATAAGAGCTGTTTGACTTTGGAATAGACTGCCTCAGAGTGTGGTAGATTCTCCTCCTTTGGTGGTTTTTAAACACAGGCTGGTTGACCATCTGTCAGGAGTGCTTTGATTTTGTGTCCCTGCATGGCAGGTTTAGAATGGATGGCCCTTGTGGTCTCTTCCAACTCTGTGCTTCTATGATTCTATGAAGTGATGTGATATTAGTACTGGTTGTTATTTTAAAAGGGACTACAGCTGAAAATGGCCTCGCTGGAGGGGGACTCTTTTTTGAACTTGCTACTTTGACTGGTAGTTCTGGGAGCTGTAGTCCAAAATGTAGCTATTCCAAGTTGATATTCATGCTCTTTTGTATTTGGGAACAATGGAAGAGATATTTATAGTATAGTTTTAAAAAACTATTGATAAACTATTAATAATCAAATAAATGAATGAATTAAACAGTACCCTTTGATTGGATGAGTATGGGCACAAACTCAGACCATGAAGCTGCAAAGAGTATGTTCCTAACTCTGAGCTGTGGTGCCTTCACTTTTAAATTTTGATGATTTAATTTCTGGAAATTTTAATATAAGTCAACTTGATTGATGTAAGCTAGGCTTATGTGTGGATTGCAGCTTCATTATATACCAGCTTTTTGCATTTAAATATTACAGTCTAACTCAAACCATTCCAAAATGCATTTTAAAATATATACTCTGAGATAAAATCTGGGCATGTTTTGAGATAAATCACATTTTAGTCCCCCAGATAAGCTTCTGTTGCTAATGCTACACAAGATTTGACCTGTAGTGTAGAAATTCTGTGGCATTGTTTCCTGAACAGTCATAAATATTTTCCCAAACTGCAACCAATTGCTGTGTACAGTTCAGTTTTGTTTTTCAAACAACAAAAACAAGAATATCTGAACAAATCAACCAATTTTTTTTTTACCATTGTGTTATATTTTTGTCTCCACTGAGTGCAAAGTATTGAAATAAACAATGTCCCATGCTTTTTCAACAAGCTGTGGGGTAGCAAAACAGAAGTGGCATACTCTCTTGTTCTCAACCAGTTAATCCCATTTGGGAGAAACTGACATTTCTTCCAGTGTGGATTCGGGAAATATTCCACAAATTATGAAATGCTCATCTCTTTGTTTTGTTTTATATCTTATCTTACAGGTACTGGCTGACCAACAAAGTTTTCATCAAGCGACCCAGCACAGGACTCCTCATGTACACACTTGCCACAAGGTTCTGCGATGAAATTCATCTGTATGGATTCTGGCCATTCCCAAAGGATATAAATGGAAAATCAGTCAAATATCATTATTATGATGACTTAAAATATCGATACTTTTCTAATGCCAGCCCTCACAGGATGCCATTAGAGTTTAAAACTTTAAGTATGTTACATAACAGAGGAGCACTTAAATTGACCACGGGAAAATGTGTTCAGCAATAAAGCACAAGTTCAGTACAAAGAGAAATAAAGGAAATGGGCTTCATGATAAGATTCTTTGGAAAAACAGGAGGATCCAAGCTGTGGATATATCCCAGTGCACTGTAACAAGCCATTGGAGAACAAGGAAGTACATCACAAGAGTTCCCATTGCTGGCTAACGTTTTATCTGTGAGTGCTAAATCTCTGAGTGCAATGGTTCGAGTAAGTGCCACTTTCACTGAAAACAAAGCTTGAATGTATAAAATCAGTAGTGTTTACAAGATCCAATGATGCATTCATCGCTTGTTTAAAGCAGCAAATAGTTAATTTACTGCTCATTTGCCACCAGAAACATCGGGCCACATAGAAAGAAAAATCCAGGTGTTGGGATCTGTTTCTTAAGGAAATGCAAGCCTCTGGCCATAGAAAAATTGAGGTGGAATTGACAGAACAACAGAGAACACCACAAAGATCCAGTAAAATACCTTCAGTCAGGGGCATGCCTGGCTTTGTATTATAACCTCCTTTCCTCTCTTTTCCTGTTTTTAAAATTGTCATTCATTTTTCTATGTTGTTTGAGTACTGAAAACCTTTTAAGGGATTTTGAAAAGAACATTGTGAACCTTTCAGATAATCAAGAAGTTGTCTTAGAAGATCTTATTTTTTAAAGAGAAGTCCAGATGCATTTTAAGATCTACATTGAATGTTATGGTTCAGCTTGGCATATGCATTACTACTAAAACTGCCTCCATGCCATGACTTGCTGCTGCTGCATTAAATACGGCCAGGTTTTTCTTCTGCAGCCCCTGGAAATGCTCTGTACCAGCAATAGCCACTGCCAGGAATATGTACTGCTGGCACAGATGAAGTGTAAATATTCACGCTAAATATAAAAGGTGGTGTGGGAAAACATCATCTAATAGAGAGCAGTGTGGGGGTGTTTGTTTGTTTGTTTTTTTAACAGTATAACCTAAACAGATCAGGGCTTAGAATCTCCCATATGCTTTAAATCAACCTTGCCTTACCTGGCATCCTCTGGCTGTGTTGGACTACAACTCCCAGCTTTCTGGCCTGCAGAGCTATGACTCAGTGATAATGATGGGAGTTGTAGTCCAGCATGTTTAGAGGGTGTTCAGTTGGGAGAGACTGCTTCTGGTGCTTCTGTCAGAGCAAATCAGAATGTTATAATGAACACAATGACTGGAATCTTGTTAGTGAGTTACCAAGGCATAAGTCCAACATATACTATTGCAACTTACTTTTCGGCCATTGCAGTCAGAACAAAATTCTGACCTCTGCAATGGCCACTCCCTCCCCACAAAATCCACCTTTTCTCTGCTGCAGCCCCCCTGCATGGCCATTTGGGTGTTGATGATCTCCACCAATGCAGATGTGTCTCAGGGTGTGTATTAATCTGGTTTGCCTGAACCACTCAATTTCCATTCATTTTACAGTAGGTTCAAATGATACAGTACATTGAAGTAAGAATAAATCACTTAGCAAACAAACTTCAGGGACAAATTATTGGTGGCAAATTGAGATGAAAGAACACAGAAGTAGAAAATATAAGGAAAGAAAGTGCCCTCACATCCTTTGACCTGAAACTCTGGCATAGTTTCAAATGGAGATGGTCCATGGGCCATCTCTGTAAGGCATTAAATTGGCATCTTAGCTCCAGGTGGGCCTTGATGTTCCTGGCACCGGCATTTCTCTTCTCAAGACCAGATCTAGAAGCTATGAGATGAAGCTCGTGGATTTGGAAGGCATTTAGCTCTCCCTTCTCCTTGCTCCCTGAGAATGAGGGTGTATCCACACTGTAGAAATAAAGCAGTTTGACACATTTGAATTGCCATCGCTCAGTGCTATGGGATCTTAGAAATTGTAGTTTCACAAGGCACCAGAGTGCTCTTATAGACCAGGCTGAATATCTCAGCAAACTAGAAACTCCAGGATTTTACAGGATGGAGTCATGACAGTTAAACTGATATCAAACCACTTTATTTCTCCAGTGTGTGTACATACTGAAAGAGGAGGGAGTTTTCTTCTCTTAGAGAGAGTGAGCCCCCCTTATCAGGAGTAGGAATAGTATAATCACCCTGTCAGCTTCTGTGTTTGCATTTAGGCTTAATTAATCTTACTGAGTAACATGAACAGAGTATAATGAAACTATGAAACATGTGCTTTAAAGCAAGGTAGTGCATGTTTATGTGTACTTATAACAAATGTGTATGGCTGGATGAGATGTCTAATTAACAAAATTCCTCAGCAATCGTAATCAAAACTCACTACCAGGGGCAGCAGAGAAAAGATGGGATGGGGTTGCATCAGGAGATGCATCATAGCTATGTGCTACAGATACATCTCCTGATGTAGGATCTCAGATATTTTTTAATTTAAAAAAATGTTCATCTTACAGTGCTCCCTTTTCTTTATTTTGAAGAAAAATTAGCTGTGGTCTTCCAGTATAGTTTGTGAATAGATTCCAGTTCTGTTCTGCAATCTGTTCCCACCAGTTTATTTCAGTAGTTGTACGTTGTGACTTGAGAAAGATATTTTCCATGAGCGGTTGATGTAGTCCTCCAAACCCGGTTGGAAACATCATTCTGGGCCTTATAGCTGCATTTTCTTCAAAATAAAAGTCAGCTGTTCAAGTATTTAAAAACATGAGGGGTAACTTGTAATTTGGATTAAGATTCAATTCAAACAGGCGCTGATAACATAGATCTAAATTGAATTGCTAGTCTGAGCTAGAATAGACCCATTGCATCAATTGATGAGTGGCAAATCAATGCTTATGTAAATCTCATTGATTCATTGAGTGACTCTGGTTGGGACTGGCAACTGGATTTGAGCCATATCATTTGCCCCTTCACTACAGTTTAATCAAGAAGATTGGTATTTTAAGCTTTTCTTAGGCACAGTTTTTCGCTCATGTGGCAAATGAAGATGTTACCATTAACAAGCAGGTGCCCTTACATTTGGTACCAAAGATTATGCTGATTTTTTTGTAAATGTTGTGTGTTTATTTTCCATTTAATGATGGAAACCTGTATATTTAGTACTTTATTGCTCTGCTGCTGAGGAAACTGTTTTCAGTCCATGTTGTTTTCTGCTGACTTGGTGTCTTGATTTTACTTGACTCAAAAATTCCTTAACTTGACTTTGCTCCTTTTATGTTCACCTTCAGTATTTCAAACAGAACAAAACAGATGTTTCTTTTTTTAAAAAAAAATTGGAATGTGGACATAATCTAGATAAGATCATTAATAAAGAAAGAATAAATTGTTTAGTTTAGTTGCTATAATTTTTCCTAATATCAAGATACTCTTTAAGAGCTGTATTCTTCATAGTGCTGGACAATATGTCAATTTTTTTATGTTCTGTAATGTTCTGATAAGCAGTTGATGGCAATAGCATTGCTCAGTTCACTTACCTTTTCTTTTCCAAAATTTCCATTTTCTGTTATTATGTGGAACAAGTCTATGACTGAAGTTTTGCTCTGGGAAGGGTATGTATTGAGAATGATGACAAGTGCCAGTTCATTTGAAGAGGGTAGTAAACAGAATGGGTGTGAACCTTAAACTTATCTGGAAAGTGCCAAAGCACAATTAATAAACGATTTCAGAATTGCAAGGGAGGATAAGAATCAAAATATGGTGTCTGCTCAGTTTTTACATATTTCTGCTATCTAAATAAAAGAAGGGGAAAGAGTAGTAATGAAGAATAAATACAAAACAGGTCTTCATGAAGTGGAGGATATGAGACAGTAGATAAATGGCATTATTTCCTCTCATGTAGAACATTCTCTTGTCCCTATGTTTTGATGCTGACTTAAGCAGCTCTAAGCCTGTTCTATATTTCTGTATCAGAGTGTGACTATTTTTAATAAGGAAACAATGCTTGGTCAAGTTGTTAATCTAAGTAGGATAGTTCCTCTCAGTGTAATTCCACTCCAGCATCTAACTCAACTTATAATAAGAGTCTTAGGCCTGTTACAGACTGCCAAAATAAAGCTGCTTCAGGTCTCTTTGGAGGTATGCTATTTAAATGATGCCTGGGTCCTAAGAGTCCGGAGGTCGCGCCAAAGCCACACTCCATTCCTAAGCACTGGAGTGCAGCTTTGGGGCAGCTTCCGGATTCTTAGGATGCATAATCATTTAAATAGCATACCTCCAAAGAGACCCGAAGCAGCTTTATTTTGACAGTCTGTAACAGGCCTTAGTTCAGTCTGAATCAACTATATTTTATTTGCCCCACACCACCCCTTTCTCTCTCTCTTTCTCTCTCTCTCTCTCTCTCTCTCTCTCTCCATTTCCAAAAATACATCCATGGTGCTCCATAGCACTTACCAAATAAAAACCACAGATTGGTTTGGTCCAGCCACTCATTATATATTAATATGGTTAACTCTTCCCTCATGAGAATTAAGAAGAGCCTTGCTAGATTAGGCAAAAGTCTATCTAATCCAGTATCTTCTTTACTGCAGCAGCCCTGGGAAGTCCATAGGCAGGACATGAACAATAAATGACCAGTTGGGCCATTGGTGGTCCCTTAGATGTCCCCCTTTTGTCACCTCAGTGCCATATTATCTCTTTACTTTTTTGGTTTGGTCATACACCAGCCTTCTTATTTCATCATAAAAAAACAGTAGATCATTAAATATACTGGAATAGAGGACTGGTTGTGGCTTTTTTTAAAAAAAGAAAAGATGCAAAGAAAAGAAAGAGAAAAAAAGAAAGAAAGTTTGAAGACTTCCAGATATAGATTTTTACCATATTTATACAAACATACTTATTTGCTTGAGACATGGGCCAGAGTCCTCTTTTGTAATTATAAATATGTAACATAGACTTCCACATTCATGTCTGTTACGTGTTCATGATTAAAGTTCTCCAGTCTCTATTTCCCGGGCAACAGCCACTGCAATTGATTGGGGGCCTGTTCCCCTGTTACTCAGAAAGCAGCTGACTGATATACCTGTCCACAGCCCCATGCATGTAATCTCTGGCATAAGAAGGAATTGTGCCAGGGGCCATGCTTTTGCCTGTCATATTGGCGATTGTTCACAGGAGGGGATGGAAATGGCAGCCAGCTGCTTCCCGAGTGACAGGGACAGATCCCCTTTGATCACACTGGCTACTTCCTGGTAAGGGGTGATGGGGCAGAAGGTCATACCAGAATTCACTGTGTAACACTGTAGTTACCATGCTTGTTCATATGTCTGTTCCATACAGGATTCTGACCAAGGTAATTTTAGAACATTCAGTCAAAATGGAGTGACACTCAATAGAGAGAGATCCAAATTTATGCACAGCCACCTTAAAGTAGGTGAAACCAGTGTAGGGTAGCAGGAATATTTATAATCAGATTGAAAAACTGCTTTCCAACCATTTGGAAACTCCATTAGGAAGAATAATAGAGCAGCAAAAATTTTGCATAATTTTCTCCTGGTAGTCAGTGCCCAAAGTATTGCAGATGAATTATGTGGAGAAAAACATGAGGGCTTTGTGCAACCCTATCCCACCACCCAGTTTTGTTTTGTTTTGTTTTGTTTTGTTTTCAGAAATGGGCTTTCTGAATGGAAAACCTGTTTCCTGTACAGGAAAAAAAAATGGTGTTTTGCCCAAAATTCCAACATATTTTTCTGCACAGAATACACATTTGAGGACATTCAAAAATGAGGAAAATGCTGTGGAGGAATATTCATTTTTTTCCAGAGCAGGGAGAAAAGTACTACAATTAATTGTCCTTGCATGCAAGGATGAAATAGTCAAAAATTTACATCTTCAAACTAGTGCCTTTATTATCATGTTCCATGATCTTATATTAAATTCTGATGTTATTACCTCGTGTCTGTAGGGCTAAAATACTGTTTTAAATGTGGCTTGATCCCTGATAGTTAGTTCTAACTACAATAAACATATCAACTCAGTATCTGAGTTGCCTAGATAAATTTTATTGATTCAAACTATAGGCAAGACTAACAATACGATTCATCCCAGGGAAATTTCCCAACATATGTACAGTAGGAAAAGTTAGATTTTAGAACTGATGGCTAAGTATGATGTTACCCAAAGGAAGCAAAAATAACACAGATTCATGTAGCATCTAACATAAACAATAGAGCATTTATTTAGTCTATAATGTACTGTGGCATAAGATTTCATGGACCGGGTGGAGAAAGGAGAATTATATACAATGAGTCAGAGGAAACCAAAGTACAGGAAATATAGAGGATGATCAATATATTATTAGCCATTGTTACTCAAACAGTAGTTAATTGACAACCTTGCACTGAACCGCCAATTAACATATATGAGATTGGTGTGGGAGGGGTCTTTATTCAAGCCACAGGAGATCAAATTGATGGATCTTGAGGGCTTCTTGTTCAACCGTTTCATGTTCAAACCTCTCTTTGAAGTTCAACAGCAGCCATTCTGAAGCTAGTGACAGTGTCCCCTGGGAGGTTGAGGTGTTCCTCCCAAAAGGTTTTAAACAATATATTGTGGCTGCAAAAATCCATTTCCCGTCAACTAATCTCAGAAGGGAATGGAAAACCATTAAGGAGAGAGGCTGGATGTTGCAGCTGAAAAACATCTGGAGGGACATACTTGTCCCACTCCTGATGTAATTTAAACTGGCTGCAATTCAATGTAGATTTAGCTGGGAGTAACTCCATTGGACAGGGAAACACAGCAGTGAACAACTGTACAAAAATTTCTGCTGGGGGGGGGGAGAGAAACTAGTTAAGAATAATGAAATCATTTAAAAGACAATGGGAAAGATTTAAAGGATAGGAGTGGTTGTTTAAAATCTAATATAGAGGCTGGCTGAGCTTGTCTTTCAGTCTTGGATCTAACTGAAAATGACAGTATCGATGAATCAAGATGTCACAACTGTCTTTTTATAGAAACTGCCATCTTAGTGAGTTGTTTTCTTTTTGTATATGATAGGTAGAGCCCAAAATTGCAGCATCCATGTCTCCTCTGGTTTGTCAAATATCTTGCTGTTGTAGACTCCCAGCTACATAAGTTCAAATCCAGCAATTTCTCCTAAATAGCAGAACTCTTATATATTTCATTAAAAATGTCATTCAGAATCTGTAGTGATTTCTTGTTAAATAAGATTCATTGCCTGGGAGGCTGCCACTAAGAACCACATGAAACTACAGCTGGAAGAAAGGCCACAACTTTATTAGCACCAGCAAACAATTGGTAGGGTTGGCCAAAAGCATAAAGTCATGATCGGAAATATCGAACAACCCCCTGGTTGATCGATAAGCAGCTTGCCTGGTAACCACCAGGCGTTAGGATGACCATGGGGCTAAGGAACGCCAACTGGCAGCCATGAAACCATGTGCTCGCTTGTTCTCTAAGGTCCTAGTCACCGGGCGATACACCCGCATTGTGGCCCCCACAATGGCCACAACGCATGCCCTGATCATCCCCGGGTCCTGAATGACTCCCAAACCAGTGTTCCGTAGCCCAGGTACCACACCAACCAGATCATGGCCTATGCTGCCACCCCTGAAGTTGCGACTTGAACCACAAACTCTAAGGAGGGCGGGTGGGAGAGCCGAGCAGCAAATGACGTTGGGGCCAGACCGCGTGGTCTTTATATAGGCCCTGGCCCCAGCCACCACGTGACAGCGGTGGCTCCTCCTCCAAGGCAGCCCAGCCAATGAGCTTCCCTGGAGGACCGGAGTCACCACCATAGAGCGGTCCTCCGCCCTCCTAGAGCAGCATGGGGTGGAAGGACCGCCCCCTCCGCCCCGCGCGACCGATGTGGGTGTACATATATATAGCTAGCTACATAGCAGAGGTGGTAAGAAATCCCTTTACTTAATTGAGATGCATAATAGGACATTGACAAGAACACCCAATGTTCATTGGGATCAGTGTGCAATGCACATTGATGCATGATGCACATTACTGTGATGTGTACCAGTGTGAAACATATCAGTATGCAATGTGCATCATGCTTATTGCCCACTGGTGTTCATTTTGCAGTGATGCACATCAGGCATCTTGTTGGGGCCTTACGTCCCAACAGAATGCACACTGATGCACACTTGGCATAGATGTGCATCAGGTACTTTGATGGCTCTGCTATGTAGTAATGTAACAGCAGCCCACCACTTCATATGGATGTTGCACAACTGCTCAATTCTAATTCCCACAGACATAACACAACTTCCAAAGATGTTAAGGCCACAACAGGATTCTGGCAATTGTCTATAGCAACTATATGGTAAAAGTCAAGTGTGTGGAATCTAGGAATCAAGCATAAATATATGCCTATCGATGTTGTGAAATGTTTTACATCTGCTCAACCATCACTAAAGAATCATTATACACACACACACACACACACACTGTTATTCTTTTCCATACTATAGTTCCATTCTGTACCCTATCATTGTTGCCTGGTTGATAACATAAGTAGCTTTCCAAATTGATTGCCCAGCATTGTCTCTAGCAAATATCCAGGTTCAACCCATATTGTTCAACAGTTGGAAAAGTCAGGGTTTTAAGTTATAAATCAGTGTTCCATAATTCATGCTTTTATTATTTTATTTTTAGAGACTCTGGAGTTCCTGAGATTAATGAAAATAAATCTATAATATAATTGTTTTTCTCTTTAATGATAATTTTCTCTCCTCTTATTTCTGTGAGGTCTGCTCTACATTTAAGTAGTCGGGTGACTTTGGATACCTTCGTTTTTCACAACATTTCCCCTCCCCCACATGCACACATTCGTTCGACAAAAAATAAGAACAAGAGATTGGATCCAGGCTGGGTCATGCTTAGAGTTCACAATTGACATCTATGGGATTTTAATTAATCATGACCATTGATTTTTTTGGGGGGGTGTATCTGCTCTAAGCATAAAGTAGGTCTGGATCCCAGCCAATGTAATTGTGCTGTTCCTGAAACTATTTTCCAGCTCATTTTCAAACTGCAAACTAAGGGCATTTACACCTTCAATGCCCCATTCAATATTCACCAAGCTGAGGATTCCAGTTAGTCTGTCCTTGGGGGGACCTTAGAATATGGTTACAATGCCCGGGGACTTCACCATACATACAAAATTTGTGATTTCTTTGGTTCTTAAACTGCAGTACTTAGGCAATCTCTGTGCAGACAGGAAGTAGCATATATAGGTTTTTTCATTATGTGGGTCTTTCAGGATCTTACCTATTGAGTTCTTAATCCTTCATGTGTCTCTTCATATGTGAGATGTGTTTGGTGAAAGGGGTGGGGCTACAGAAATGGAAAATGATCCCCAAACCCCATTGAAACTGAAGTTATGTGTTGCAATCCAATACCTGGGAAGGTCTCCACCTTCCCAGGCATTGGATTGCAACACATAACTTCAGCAGGGAGAGACACTTATGTATCTTGGAATTAAAAGGTTGGATCACTTCTGTGCATAGCTTCACATGCACAGCTGTGGGTCCCCTCACTACCCAACAGCTGTCAACACCGGGAAGGTGCCTCTGCTGCTTTTCTTTACTGGTGGAGAGGGCAACGGGTGGAGGGAGGTGATTCGGACCATGAAGAAACTGCTGGTCTCATCTTACAGAGCAGAGAAATGAAGGTGTGCTTTCAAATGTAGTGCCCCCATCTTTTCCTTCCCCTGGGAACTAAGACCAGTTGCTTCTCCATGGTCTGAATTGCCTCCCTCCCCTCCTTAGCAATAAGTGACAGCAGTAGGGATCCCTGGGGCTTGGCAGCTGCTGGGCAGCGGGAGAATTTTGGATAGAATGGAAGAGCAAGTGAATAGCCCTCTGTGTTCCATCCCATCCAAAAAGGGATTTACACATACGTATGTCACTAACAGGATGCCAGTCATCATCTGTGTCTATGGTACACACATTGGCAGGGAGAGAGGCAAGAAATATAAATAAATCTTATAATTATAATTATTATTATCTCTCTAGGTGATAGCGGAAGGATGGGCAGTTCCTCATGTTTTGTTTCCCCTCCTTTTCCTTTACAATATAGCACTGTTGTCCTGGAAAGGCAAAAAAGCACAATTGTTTTAATTGTATATACTAGAGGAAGCAAGTTTGTAGCAGCCTTCCTGAAGAGTACTACTGGTATTGAGCATACCCAGCTCCCATTTGTGTGCACTGTTGAGATGTATTCTGTCTGGATCATCTTGTCTGATGCTGTTTAAGATTATTTTGTGTACAGGAGTTGCTGTTTAATTCTTTGTTATTTGTACAAGCTGTAAAATAAATTAAACTTTTTTTTCCAGTAGCTTTTTGGTCATCTTTTGGTCAAATTTTGAATGCTATTATTTCTTTTTCAACAGTGAGCAATAAGTTAATTTCTGTAAAGGAAAGGAATAAAGGTTTTTTTTTAAATCACATATACAGTCAGCCTTTCTTATACACAGATTTTTTATACATGGATTCAAGCATCCACAGTTTGAAAATGTTCAAAAAAAGTATAAATTTCAAATATCAAACCTTGATTTTTCCAATATTTATAAGGGACACCATTTTGCTATGTCATATTTAATGGGACTTGAGCATCCACGGATTTTGTTATCCACGGGGGATCTTGGAACCAAACCCCAGCATATAACAAGGGTCCACTGTACTGATGGAGGAATCCTATCAAAGTGTCATGCATAATATCAAAATATTTGCTCAACATGTACAGAAACCCTCCTCTTTCTTTCTTTCTTTCTTTCTTTCATTCATTCATTCATTCATTCATTCAAAAAAAACTTCCCATAGAAGACTGGCAGTACCTTCAAGGGTCATCCCTCATGTGTTTAGGCACACTGAAGTCAATATACAGAACCAACCTAAATCACCCGAGTACAAAAGCCCAATTCTAAGTATGACTAAATCTGGATCCAAATCATTTTAGTGCAGTAAAAATTAAGAGTTAGCTGAGGCAGGCTTTTTAACTGTGCTCATACATTTGTTATCTCATTTGTGAACATACAAATAAGAATTATGAGTTTTCTTGGTCTGCATAGGAGGGGAAAAAAATAGCTGTTTTCCAGAGACTTTTCTCCTGGTTTGTAATGTTTGCACATGATAGTGGGGCCATGACCATTGTGTATGAATATTACAAGCCATTACAATGCATCTATTGCATTTCTGCCTCCCTCCCAGGAATTTTAGTTCATGTTACTATTAATGCCTTTGAAATTCATCTACAAGAAGGAAATGGCACCCAGTAACATGAGAGGGTTTTAGATCTAAATCCTAAGGAGCAACTACACAAAATGTTTGCAGGAAACAATCAAAAGATATGAGGAATCAAAAGAAAATTTACTTGGGCTGGTCACGCTAGATGGTAATTAATGAGAGCTTCAAAGATGTAAGGGAGGCAATGTTAAAATATTCAGCAGGAGCAGCTGTCTTTGTAGTTTCCATTAGTTCTTCTCAGTCATGTCCTCCACAGATAAACCTTAGAATCAATTGCTACTCCCACCAGACTTTATCCACTGAGTCAACTGCCGAAAGAAAAGTCAACACTTGTGTAAATCCCATTGGTTCAATGGAGCTATGCTAGTTGTAACTAGCACTTTAATTTACATCATGGAAAGGAAGTGGGAAGTGCCACCATGGACCCACATACAGTGCCACTACTAAAATTGTCCCTCTGCACATTCATCTAAAAATCTGAAAGCATGCTTATATATAAATGTGTGTGTGTGCGCGCGCACGCGCGCACTCCATTCATATTGGAGCCCTGATCACCATGCAAAGTGTTCTTGTATCAGTTTTTGGGGAAATGTGCATAAGTCACCAGCACACCTAACAGAGTGCAGGCATGTTGCAATTTGCAGGTGAGGACAAAAGGCAAAATCCTATTTTTCTGCTTTCCCCAGTTGTGGCTTAAGAGTTGTCAGCAAAACTATGCATAAGAGTAAGAAATGTGCTTTCAGGACCACATATGCTTTTTGTTCCTTCCCCCTAGAGACAAAGTTTTGTACCCCCTCCAGGCTTTTGAGTTATTTTTTGTTTGTTTGTTTGTTTGTTTTGGGGGGGTGCTTTGGAGACTTTTTCTGGAAAAAAATGTGGATTTTCTTTTTACACCCCCCCCCCCCTTTTTCCAAAACCTCCCCCCCCCCCCATACATACATACATATATTACTGCTGTAGTTTCGGAAGAAAACAAGCTGGGATTTTTTTTTTCCTTCACTCCTGCACAGGGAAGAAAAGGCTTATGGGAGCTGACTACATCTTCAATAGTTTACAGGATGGGTTGATTTTTTCTAGAGCAAGGATCAAAGAAAGCATCATTAAAAATCATTCTTTTTTTAAAAAAAAAAATAGACTGGGGCTACATCCAGTGTGGATATAGTCCCAGTCTAAAAATCTTATTTAAAAAAACATTGCTTAATGTTTGACAAGAATAAACATATAGTTCTTTCAGTGGAAGGTCCCTTTTCATACCTGTAAAAATCTTTATTTATGCCAAAGATTTTACACCGTAATAGAGGAAAATATTTAACTATCCATTAGGCTAACAAATGTATGAGCACAGTTTAAAAGCCTGCCTCAGCTAACTCTTAATTTTACCAAATTAGAGAATTAATGTAGCCTTTTTGTCTAAAACACACGACTTAATAAGAGGTGGCTTTTAAAAAAAAAATCCCAGTGCATAATGCTTTTTAAAGAAATTATCTCCTTTTAGCTAGTTAGTTTGGAAAGAAAAATTACAAAGCTATCTATCACTTTCAAAGAATGAGATAACAGTCTCTAATGTAGAACCTGTTTATCTACATTCAGGTCTAAAATTACAATTATTTTAACATTTATTCTTTTACTTCCATTTTTTTCAAGGACAGAGGGTGTGTTCTGTCAAAATTTGTTGCTAATGCATCACTAATGGCAAATCTTTTTTCCATCAATAAAGTATTCCATTGTCGTTTCTCTTAGGAAGCCCATGACAATGCCTTTTTACAACTACATAGAATTTGTATTGAAAAAGGAGTGATTCACTGCCCTATCTTTTTAGACTGTGGGGCTGAGGGTCCTTTGCCATTTATTAGCCAATCGTGATTCTGTCTAGGGTTCCCAATATCACCTTCTGGCCAACACGGTGGTGAAATCCAGACAGGCAGAGTTAAAAACACTCTAAACATTCTTAAGTCTTACAAGCTCTGGTTGTTTGTACGAGAAAATGAGTAGGACCTTTGGTAATCTTTTAGGTAATTTATTATATGCAGTCATACATATACAACAATATACATTTCAGTTAGGAGAAATAATTGATCTATCTGGAGTCTTTGGATGCCTGTCACCTTGACTGTATCTGCCATTGTATCCTCTGGGAGAGTTTATTAGTGATCAGATCTGCTCCTATCTCAACATTGATAGAAATGCAGGAGTTCTGCTTAGTATTAGGCTGTCGCTAGGCCAGTAACACACATGTTCTTAATGCTCAAAGCTTATTTTAGATCTCATTTTATCTGTTTCAGAACACATTATTTACATTTTCATGGCTTAAATGTACAAAATAGTAACACAAAATGTAATCAGCCTGGATCTGTATAGAAGACCAGGAATCTTGTTAGTGAGATGCACACATACAACCTGGGTTCATGCATGCAGATGTCCTTTTTCAGATATTGCAGAGAAAGATATTCAATACATTCTTGCATAAATTATCTATTCATATTTATTTTATTCATTTATGGTTCACTATAATTAAAGGGATTGCTGAGGGTAAGTTGAACACAAGGGACTTTTGTCACACCTACCTTTCTCCCAGTAGTAAAATACTTCTGGAGGACCTGGAGATTCAGAAGGCCCACTGCTCCCCAGCTTTCAAGTTTTAGTAGTGCACCGCCATGGCCATTTTCCAGCCAGGAGTGTAGGAGGGATCCACACAGCACTTAGATGTCAAATTGCAGCTAGGAAAAGAAAGCTGTTGTTCCCTTTCTGGATCTCCAGCAGATCCAGCAAAACCAGCAGATGCAGGTGCAGATGTAGATCCTCTACATGCAGAATGTCTCCCTCTGTCCCTGGTATCAACCAGTAATGACTATGGGAAGTGCTCTAGATATGGTCTTGGTTGCCTTCTGGGGGTTGGACAGGCACAGAACTGCACCAGTGGGGTATTGTGCTCCATCTTCAGGATGCAGGGCACAAAACTGCCATCTTAATTTTAGTTTCCTTCACTTGTTTCAAGGTGCATCTACACTATAGAAATAACGCTATTTGACACCAATTTAAGTGCTGTGGCCCCAGCCTGTGGAATCCTGGAATCTGTAGTTTTACAAGATCTTTAGCTTTCTCTGCCAAAAAGTGCCGGTGCCTCACAAATAATAATAATAGTAATAAAATCCTATGATTCTGTAGGATAGAGTCATCAGGGAAGTTAAAAAGTGGTGTCAAACTGCATTGTTTCTACAGTGTAGATGCGTCCTTAGCTATGATTTATATACCAAAAAGAAAAGGAAAAGTACAAGCCCAAGAAATAGTACTAGATAGCCAGTGAGATAATAATTGATGAACAAATGCAAAAATATCCTTCAAAGTTATCATCATTGAGTAATACACCATCAAAGACACTAGATTACAATCTCAGCAAGATGCAGGTGAAGTGACTTTTGTAGTTGCTTCCAACCTTCTCTCTTTCCAAGCATGTGGGTAATTCTAAGAGTGAAAAGATGGTCTTATGCTCTGTCTCTGAGAATACTGAGGAAAGGAAAAGACAGACCAAGTTAATGGGGCAATACTGACAATGGCAAGGAAGAGGCAGGCATGCTCACAGAATGGGGCCTCTTGCTCAAAAGTCCCACATATCTGTAAATTAACACTAGTTACCAAAGGATGATGTAATAGGAAAGTAAGCCACAAGGGTGAAAAGAAGATACCAGCAGCAGAACTGGTATGAAAATATTGAGATTATTTCTCACCTTAACCTTAACATGGGTTATATATGTCTATCAAATTGTGTGTGTGTGTGTGAGAGAGAGAGAGAGAGAGAGAGAGAGGGAGAAAACAGAAATGTCTGCATCATGTAATTTATGAATGTGGACATATAGCTAGGATAAAGGTCAATATGGAAAAATTATATGCTCTGTCTTTAGTTAAATTTGTGACATTGGCAGAATATCCAGGACAAAATGTTAGTGAAACAAAAAAAACAAAAATAATGGGAATGGGTATGTCAGAAATGGAAATGTAGAGCTGAAATCCATGAACACTGAGATAATAGGAGAACAAACAAGATTACAGAAAAAGAGAAAGGGTGAATCTCAGTAGGGAGAGAAGGAGGAAGCAGAAGACTAAACCTAAAGAGGCTCTAATGAGGGCTAGTGTAGGAGAAAAAAAAACAAGAATGAAGAAAATAAATTGAGATTATTTGGAGAGAAAGCAAATGGAAGGAATCAGAATCCATGAGAGAGAAGAAATTAAAAGGGGGAAATATTTTCAGTGGTGCCAAAATATCTGTGGCTGTAAACTTTGTCATATGGCAAATATGAATATTACACTATGGAGTAACTCTGTGCATGTGTGCATGTGCACTATTGCAATTCTTTTATATTAGAATATAAGATATAAGGTTAGCCATTAGTTACAAAGAATCTTTGAAAACTTGAAAGGTGGAAGCATTTCAGATATTATCTCACAGCCAGAAATGTTTGGAGTCAAACCAGCTTCCTTCTCATGCCTATTGTTATCTCTCTGCAGGAGTTTGTTAGCCTGGTGCATTTTTCCTTCTTCATGACAAGAACATGGTTATATATTCCCCAGCAGAGAATTTCAATCAGATCTGTTTGAAAATATACCTTAAATAGTTTGCTTGGAAGAAAGAAAATAGTACCACATTCTGCTATATTGTTCTGGAAATGCTCACAAAAGGCACTGCTGTTGCCTCAAACTAGGATACCTTTGGTCTAAGCATGAAATACCAAATGTAGTTAACACATAAGTTTTTTAAATTTTGAGTTGTCCTGTCATCCTGATTTTTCAAGTCATCCTGATTTGGATCCAGACTCGTGAGCCCAATTTGATGCAATTTGGACAAATTCAGATCAATTGAGGCTTCATCATCAAATTTATACAAACTGAAAATGATCAAGAACATTATGACCAGATGCTTTTCTGACTACTGTACATCAATTTCTGATTCAACCAATGATGGCATCCAAATTGGAATGAAAGAGAAGAATTTTACTGATAAAATGGAAGGCAAACTGGTTAGTTGATTGTGGAGCTCTATCATTTTTTGTATATGAACTTTTTCTTTAAAAACTCCTTATCACTCAAAATATTTCAGCTGGCTGATATTTTACAGGTATAATGCTGCTAGATACGTAAAGTCTCTTTGCCAATGGGCATAAAGAAAATGCAAATTGGATTTATAGAATCTGAAGTATTAGATTATATTTAATTAAAAAGATAAAGGTAAAAAGTTTTCCTTTGACATGATTGTCCAGTTGTGTCCGACTGTAAAAGGTGGTGCTCATCTCCTTTACTAAACCAAGACAGCCAGCATTGCCAGAGAATCCATGTTCATATGGCCAACATGATGCACAGAACACTGTTACCTTCCCACCAAAGCTGTACCTATATATCTACTTACATTCTATATGCTATGAAACTGCTTGGTTGGCAGAAGCTGGGACTAGAGACGGGAGGTCACTCCATCACTAATTAATTTTTAATTAATCACAGCTAATTTACTACAACACTCACTATTTGGAAATGTGAAAGTATTGACATTGTTTTTTGTGGGGTTTGGGGGCTATGTGGCCATGTTGTAGAAGAGTTTATTCCTGATGTTTTGCCAGCAACTGTGGCTGGCATCTTCAGAGAATGTTGTCCTGGAAGAGAGTGGGTGTATATATATATATATATATATATATATATATATATATATACACATACACACACACACACACACACACACACACACACACACACACTGTGTGACCCTGGATAGGGGGAGTAATTTCCATGTTAATTTGTGTATTGTTCTGTTGTTGATGTCAGGTCTCAGGGTGGGAGGATATGCAAAGAGGATTAACATCTGCTTAATTAGTAGATCCAATAGAAGGAGAGACAGGATATAAATAAATAAATATTATTATTATTAAATATTATTATATGTGGGGAAGCCCCTGACCCTGGGTGGTTTCTCATTTGCATTTGCTGATTCTTGATTTTGCTGTTTTGCAGGACTGGTAGCAAAACTTTGTTCACTTTAAGGGTTTCTTCTTTTCTGTTGAAGTTATCCAAGTGTTTGTGGATTTCGATGGCTTCCCTGTGCATTCTGACCTGATAGTTGTTGGCATGGTCCAGAATTTCAGTGTTTTCAAATAGCATTTTATGCCCAGGATTAACATGATCACTCCTCCCTACCCAGGATCACACAGTATATACATACCCACTCTCTTCCAGGACAGCATTCTCTGAAGATGCCAGCCACAGATGCTGGTGAAACATCAGGAATAAACTCTTCTAGAACATGGCCACATAGCCCAAAAAAACCCAGGTTAACTTTTCATTTGGTATTTAGATAGAACATAAACTTGTTAATAGTTACTTTGTTATGGTCAATACAGCACAGCATGAAAATTTACTGTCCCTTATTGCTGTTTTGAAAACCTGGCCACGCTCCCTGAATTAGACTGCTGGCAAGTCCTGTCATGCAGTAAGATGAAGCAACCTGTTCCAGGCAATACCACAAATGACAAAGGCAGGAATCGGTGCCTTTTCTCAGACATTGGCACTAGCTCCAGGATAGCTAGGCAGAGAGTGACATTTTCAGTGAAAGGTCTTGAGTAAGCAATGCTGTGAGAAAAGTGCAGGTACCGAAAAAGCTTACCGACAATCCAAAAATCAGAAACAGAAAGGAGGGGAAAATCAAAACACATTAATAGCACATCCATTTCAATGTTTTCTTAAAGTGAATGTCCTTTGATTCTGTTTTCATTCAATTTTACTATCCCCTACAGTTTGTACATATCTTTGTTGTTGGCTGTAAGGCAACATGAGCTATAAATCTGTTCTGCTTCATTTCCTTAGTTAGTATTCCAGAAAGATGTCTACATTTAACTGAATCAGACCCTTTCAAAGGCAAGCAGCCATATCCACTCTGACGCTGTGCAGCTGATGCCTTTCTGGAAAAACAATACCCACTTTTTAATCAGTGGCTCAAACATATGATTGCATTTCTTGCTCTCAGTATATAATTGCACTGTCTGCTGCAAGTTTGATCATAGGGGACTGCGTGAGAGGCACAGCATCTTGGGGAGACATATGTATACTCCAGCTGAAGCGACAATAAGACTGCTGATTACAATGTTAGCATAGGATGGAGTGATCCCAAAATGTCATTTGATATCAAAAATTGCCTTCTTTTTGGTGTTGCTGTAATCATGCCACAGTTGCAGAGCTTGGACAAGCAGTTGGATTGTGAGCTCATGAGCTGCCATCCTGTCAGAGGCAATTCCCAACATAGTGTATGGAGAGACTACTGAATTCTGAAGTTGTCAGATTTTTACTCACTGGCCTGCTTAATGTCAAGAATGTACTTTGGGGAAAAACACTGCAGCTGGCCAATATGAAACTCGGTTCCAAAGCAAGTGGCATTATCTGTGTTGACCTCATTTTTGACAGGGTTTTGAAAGGACAGGTTGGTTTCCACAAACAACACCTATTCTAGGGGCTACAATTTGCCCTCTCTTGAGGTACTGGATGTTTAATTCTGGGCATTTGAATGATATGTTCTTAGAAAGGAAAGAGTGCATTAAAATTGTGGCAAGACATTCTTATTTTGGCAGGCCTTTGAATTTTAATTATGGAGTTGTAGTGTGTATGCAGTGTTGTGTGGTATATTTTAAAAATCTTTAATCTTAAATGAAATTGTATTGTAAATATGTTTTCAGTGTTTTAATTGCTTTTAACCATGCTTTGAATAATACTGTTATCTAATTCTATTTCAACTTATGTAATCAAAGTTTTAGCTGTTATTGTTTTTTTTAACTGTTGTAAGCCACGTTGGATTCCATTTTGGGGGAAAAGCTAAATATAAGTGTAATAAAAAACAGTTGCCTGCTAGCCGGGCAGACCGTTTTGCCGCTCGAGGCGGCAAAAACTACAAGCCCCAGTATGCACAGGGGCTTGCCCCGGCTCCCTATTGGTGCGCGGGGCAGAAGGGGTGGTCCTTCCAGCCCACAACGCTCTGGGAGTCTGGCTCAGTGGTGCAGAGCTTCCGGTCCTCCAGGGCAGCCCATTGGTTGGGCTGGCTTGGAGGAGGAGTTCCGCAGCACACGTTGTGGGGGGCGGGGCTTAGGCCTATATAAGGCCGTGCTGCAGGCCCCGTTCCCCAGTCGGCGCTTGGCTTCACACAGTGCGGAGCCAAGCTAGGAAGGGAGGAAGACAGGAGCAGCTTCCCCCGCCCACCCACTGCTGTTTTGTGGGTTTTTGTCACAACTTGGGGCGGCAGCATAGGCCAGGATCTGCACGGTGTGGTACTAGGGCTATGGAGCTCTGGTTGGGAGTCAATAGGTACTCGGGGGCGAATAGGGCAGGCGTATGGCCATTAATAATATAATAATAATAATATTTATTTGTATACCGCCCTCTGGCAAACCAATCCGGGCGGTTAACAACAGGAAAATATAAAATATGACAATTAAAAACACTTTATCCCTCCCCCCCTTAAGACAGTATTAAACAGTCTAACATATTAAAACACAATATCAATTCATAAAAACAACAGTTAAAAACTAAAACTAAAAACCCTGATATCCCTCTGTTGATCCTCACCATCACTAAGATGGGGCCACGGGAGGAATGAGGAAATCAGGGAACCTGGGCCGGGATGGTTAATCTGGAAAGGCCTGCCGGAAGAGATCCGTCTTGACCGCTTTTTTAAAGCTGTCTAATGATGTTATCTGACGGATCTCATCCGGCAGGTCGTTCCAGAGTTTGGGGGCGACAGCAGAAAACGCCCTCTGGGAGGTCGCCGCAAGCCTAGATTTTAGAGGCTGTAGTAAGTTCCTCCCAGAGGACCGGAGAGCGCAGGGAGGATTGTACGGGAGGAGGCGGTCCCTGAGATAGCTTGGACCCAAGCCATTTAGGGCTTTAAAGGTGATAACCAACACCTTGTACTGGGCCCGGAAGCTGATAGGCAGCCAGTGGAGGGACTTCAAAACCGGAGTAATGTGGTCCCTCCTAGATGTTCCTGAGACAAGCCCGGCTGCCATGTTTTGAACCAGCTGTAATTTCCGAGTCAAGCACAGGGGTAGCCCCATGTAGAGTGCATTACAGAAGTCAAGGCGTGAGGTTACCACCGCGTGCACAACCGTCTCGAGATCCCTTACTTCCAGAAAAGGGCACAGCTGGCGTATCAGCCGAAGCTGATAACAGGCACTCCTGACCGTCGCATTTACCTGATTTGTCATCAGGAGCGACGAGTCAAGGAGCACCCCCAGACTGCGAACACAGTCGCTGGAGGAGAGTGTGACCCCATCCAGGACTGGAGGTTGCAACCCAATTCCTGGTTTTGGGGCCGCTACCATGAGCACCTCCGTCTTGTCTGGATTCAGTTTCAATCTGTTTTTCCTCATCCAGCCCATTACCGCCTGAAGACATTCATTGAGAGAAGAGATGCCATCGGAATTCGAGGCCGACGAACGAGATACGGAGAAATAGATTTGGGTGTCATCAGCGTACTGATAACACCCAGCACCATAACTCCATATTATCTCACCCAGCGGCTTCATATAGATGTTAAATAACATCGGGGACAAAATAGCCCCCTGAGGAACCCCACAAGTGAGGTACCTCTTACTGGAGCTACAGTCCCCGAGCAGCACCCTCTGAGACCTGCCCGAGAGGAAGGACCGGAACCACTGCAAAGCAGTGCCCCCGATACCTAACCCCCTCAGGCGGTCCAAGAGGATGCTGTGATCTATAGTATCAAAAGCCACTGAGAGGTCTAAGAGCACCAACAGGGTCACATTCCCCCTGTCAATGCTCAGACGGAGTGGCCATAACACGGGAGCGCCTCCCGGTGACTAGGGGCTTAGTGAATATGTGAACGCATGGCATGTTTTGCGGTCAAGTTGTGTTCCTTAGCCCCTAGGTCATCCCAAGCGCCTGGTGGGTGCCAGGTTTTTGGATAATCAGACAAACGTGGGGTCGTTTGATTTTGCAGATCCTGACCACATGCTTGGTGCCAACCCTTACCAATTGCTTGCTAATAAAGTTGTGGCCTTTCTTCCAAACTTGTTGTTATGTGTGGTTATTTGCAGCAGCATCTGAGGCAAATAAATAAATAAGGTTGGTGCACTACATGATCAATTTTACCCTTTTTAGTGTTGTGTAGCACCAGCAGGTGAAGGCTCAGAAAAACCTATTTCTCCACTGGCTTTATTCCCTTCTCAGCCATGCACCCATGGCCTGCCATAATCTGCTGCACTAACATAGTTGTTGTTGTTGGGTGCCTTCAAGTTGTTTAGACTGATGGTGGTCTTAAGGTGAACATACCAGGGGATTTTCTGGTGCTGCAAGTGTGAGTAGTCCAAGATCCCCCAATGGATTTCCTAGGTCAGGAAACGGAACCCTGATCTCCAGAGTTATAATCCAGCACTCAAACCACTATGTCACATTGGCTGTAGCATCAACATAATACACTGGTATAATGCATGAAAAAGATTTTGGCTTCTGGCCCCACCAGAGATCAGTGGGAAATCAGACCTTTTCTCTCTGTTATCATCCAAAACGACTTTACAAGGATTTAATGAAAAACAATATCAAAATATTGTGTTGACCTCTTTTCTAGACACTCCCTTGAGCTTTTCTGGGAAGTCTGTCAACACACATGGATGTATTATATTGGTAAACAAACATCTCAGATATTGGTAACATATGCTGACTGGAAGATTGACAGTTCCTGTAGGTAAGGTTTTTGATCTGCTGCTTTCTGTAATCATTTTAGTCTCCAGTTATTGTGTTTGGAAGAGACAGCTTTCAGAGATCCCTGCAGGTAATGTTAATATGAGTGAGCATACATAGGTTTTAACACAATCTATTATTTAACTTGTTCCCTCTTTTTATTGTGACGTATTATATAAGGCCACTTATTTATTTGCCTTCAGTAACATTGTTCTGTTCCACTGCAGATCTTACAGCACAATATTTGATAGCAACATTCTAAGAATATGCTTCTCAAGTACAAAGCTAAATGTGATGACATTCATTCGGTTACTGTGTGGATGATTTTGTATATTTTAAACGGTAAATAACAAGGATGTGGGGTGGTCTGATCTGGCCCTGGAGGGGAGGTCCCTTTGACAAACTCCCTTGCTGAAGTCCCAATCCAGATTGGAGTTCTCTCCTTTTGCATCAAATAAAGTGGAAAGCTTCCGCTGGTGTAATTGTAAACTGGGTGAATAGAATCATATATAGCATGGGGCATTTATAAACAACTTCCATTTCAAGTATAGATAAGTTATCATTATCAGTATTATTATTAGTATTAGTATTAGTATTATCATTAACATTTATTTATACAGAGCTGTAGGGTTTACACAGTGCTTTACATAGCAGCAACCAGAATAAAAATAAGAATAAGATGGCCAAGTGGCATAGAATCTAGAATAACAAAATTACAAAATTTGAACAAAATTGTCATTTTTTAAAAATATCCAGGCGTTAAAACATCAGCAAACATCTTTATGAAATAGTCCTGTAATCACATAATGTATTGCAAGAACCATTATTTTATGCTTTATAAATCAAAATTATACAACAAAACAGCCAACCTTGCTTCTGGAGAAAACCAAAGAGTTAGTCATTTTTCAGATTTGTGGTGATAGCCAGAAAAATGTGGAAGCTGCAGCATCTTGGGTGAAAAATCTGGTTTTAAAGGACCAGAATGAAATCAATTTTTCAGGCAACTGGATTTCATACTTTGAAGAAAGTCAATATAAGCAACTCGGAGACCTCCAGAGGAAGCTGAAAATTGAGATTAAGGTAGATTTAGAAGCCTCTCCTCCTTCCATACATGTTCATGGCAGAACCAGAGATGCCTTGACTGCTAGCACTGAAATCCAGAAATTAATCAGAAAAGTCCAAGATGGTAAAGAAGAGCAGTCCAAAGCAGATCTTTTCAGCAATCTAGTAGAGTGGCAGTATGAAGACAATGGGCAATACAAGGCTTTTGGTTCTCTGATCAATATGCAGATAGAAGTTGCAGCACAGCATTGGAGGCAATTTGAAATAATGATACAGAATAAACGTTACAGAGTGAATCCAAGCCAGCAGCATGCACTGGATGCCCAAGGTTCAAGAATTTCTCTTTGGCATGTTGCAAAAATAGAAGATAAAGTAGCACTCCCAAAGCAATGGGAAGATATCAAGGGAAGTCATATCAAATTGGTTTTGCTGACACCCACAACACAAGAATATGAGGATGTTGAAAGAAAGTTCCAGCAAGGTTGCCGTAACTACAAAATAGAAAAGATTGAAAGGGTGCAGAATCCTTTGCTCTGGCAATGCTACCAAGTTTAAAAAAAAAAAGAGCTAGATAAAAAGAATGGCCACAAAAACAATGAAAAGATTCTATTCCATGGAACTCCTGCTTCCACATTGATCCCAGTTAACCATACTGGATTTAATTGCAGTTATGCTGGAAAGCATGCTACAGCAATTGAAAAGGGGACCTATTTTGCCACAAATTCAAGCTATTCTTCACAAGACACGTATTCCACACCAGGCAGAAATGGTAGAAAATACATGTACCTCACTCAGGTTCTCACTGGGAATTTTTGTGCTGGAAGTCAAGGACTGATGGTTGACCACCAAAAACCAATGGAGGGTTTGACCTGTATGATAGTATGACTGACAGTGTATCTAATCCATCCATGTTTGTCATATTTTCTGATGCTCAAGCCTATACAGAATATCTTATTACTTTCAGGAAATAACAGGATTTAAATGCTCAGGGGCTGCCTTTTTTTCCTAAACAAAACACAGACACTGAATGAAAGTGCTTCAAACAATCATACCAGTTTAGTTTTTATTGCTTGAACTTTCTTACCAACCGTGATGCCACTGTGCCTTTCAGAGATTGACAGACCAAGGTATTGGCCAGTTTGGTTGCATTATTGTTATTATTTATTTATTTATTTGATTGCATCTGCCAGGGTATAAATAGTGATGGTTTTCTGTTCCACTGCCAGCATAAGTTAGCAATGTTTAGATGAATTTGTTACTGTCTTTGATGGTCACTTTTAAAAATTAAAAGCTTTAATTGAATTGTTGTCTGGCACTCAGTCTTTAATTATCATTATAGCCTAATGTCCACTCGTTTTGTGTCTGTAACAGTGTGATTCCTTCATAAACCACTCATCTTCCGAATTAGAAAGGCTAGCAGGTCATAAAGAAAATTTTTCCACTCCAAGAGATGGGCATTTCTCCCAGTACCCACCAGCTGGAGTCAAATGATGTTGATATAATGCTCGCAGAACGTTCATTATTCTATTTTTTTGTCGCACAGCTTCAGCGTAAGCTGAAAACCGTGTTTAGTGTGCCCGCTTATGGCATGGGCGCACTTGTATAACAAAAAACAAAACCTATGTCTATTCTGATACACACAAAATGGGTGAAAAATATGCAAAGGGGAAAGAGCTCTGCATAGCTTTGTCTCTCTAATTCTTGGTAAGGATTAAAAAATGGCATTGCATTATAATATCACTTCCATTGTTTACTCAGCTCAGAATGCTCTTTCTCCAAGAGATCAGTTGTTTTTCAGGTGGATTCTGTAAGAACCATTGTTTGCAAATATAATAAAACTAGCAAATATTAACTGATATTGCATTTTGTAAGACTTTTTGCCCATTTCAAATTGTGTATTAGCCTCTTAGAGAAGGACTCTTTCTATCCATTGGAGCACTTGCCAGGTGACTTCTACCATTGCCTTGAATGTGGAAGTAGCTAACCAATGTTAATTAATTTTCTTGCAAAGCAACTTTTCATTATTATATGTCCATATCAGTTTGAACATAACCTGATCTCCCCTTGGAAGCTAAATAGGATTGGGACAAGAAAGTACATTCTTTGAAATCTTTTGCACAGGAAGTGATAGGGGTTTTCAGGGAAGGCTTGTAAGTAGGCTTGCCATATCCCGCCTGGGGGCGGGACTTTCCCGGTTTGGGGCAGGTCCGCACGGTCCCGCCCTGGTTTGGCCCTGCCCTGGGATTCCCCCCCAGCGAGGCCCTGGAGGCGGCTCCGCGATCGCGGAGTCCTCCAAGCCCTCCCTGGGGCTTGGGAGAGGCTGTCTCCCAGGCCCCAGGGAGGCCTTGGACAAGGTTTGAAAATGTAGGACCTTCTTTTTTTAATTTCCTGGCAAGGAATTTTTTTTAAAAAGGTCCTACATTTTAAAACCTTGTCCTACATTTTTCCCGGTTTGGAGGTCCTCGGGGATGGCAACCCTACTTGTAAGAGATGAAGGGAAAGTATGGCCTGAGACATATGGGCCAAAAGGGGCGTGTTGGCGGCAATACTAGGGTTCTGGACCGCACAGCAACCACATGATCCGGAACCTAGTGTGTCATGATGGCAACGTCCCATCCGCACGGCCGCTGCCATTTTCACATAATGGATGCATAGCATCCACATGTCACAGCGCATCTGTTACATCACAAATGACCCATTGCCGCACTCATGATGTAACCCCGGGTGCCAGTAAAAGAACCTGGAAAACCCAAGTTCTTTTAACTCCAGAGGGATGTCATGCGATCTAGTGGCTGCAGTGACCATCCGGAGTTAAAATGGGGGCCTGCAGACCACCATTTTGGGCAGTCTGTACTGGGCCTATAGCTATAGCTGGTAAACCATTTTTGCATCTCACATGCCTCCAGAAATACCCCAGAGCTACTTTTTTAAAACAAACAAACAAACCATTGCCCCAAACCACTGCAAAACATGGCTGTTTTCCTTCTTATAGCCATGATCTCCCAGCCCTCCAAATGTCTAAATGGCTGAATTTGTTTCCTAAGGAACAAGACAGTGCAGCCCAGCATAGTTACTCAAATCTGTCCATATAGCTCAATACTGTCCACATGATTTTATTTTGCTCAATATTGTTTCCTGTTACTGGCAGAAGTTCTTCAGGGTATCAAGAAAATATCTAGCTCATTACCAGCTAAATAGTCTTTTTAAGTGGAGGTGATAAATGCTGGGCTGGAGACCCAATTGTTAGTTTGAACTAATGTAGAACTATTGAATAAATGGGAAGTTGGAAATCAATACTTGTGTAAATTCCATTAAGCCAATGGTTCTACTTTAGCTGAAACCAATAACTGGCTCTAATCTCTTCTGCCTGCAAAGCATGAGCTGTACCACTGAGGTACAGCCCCTTGCTGAGTACTGTATTATTTTGAGATTTACAGTGTCTGGGCATTTCTCTGAAATGAGATATATAAAAGTATGAGAAAGCCTTCATTTTTCAAGGTTCGAACACTTGTTCTAGTAGCATTGATTAAATCCTATTTCATCTTTGAAATCCTGATTTGTTTATTTATTTATGATTTTCTGAATGTTAGCATTTGATAGACGGCTTTATACTTATTGCAAGCAGTTCAATGAAAATACTCATGCAACTAGCACAAGCTCATTCACTTGTCACAATGAAGACATTTGTAATAGCAATGTGCAAAAAAAGGAATAAGAAATCTAATTTACTTAAAATTGCTTTTGTTCTTCTCAAATTTAAGGTAAACTGTGCATATCAAGTAATTGAGTGTAAAACATTTCATTGTAGGAAATAATGGATTTTGCTTTCAGAAGAATAATTGGAGGCTGGGCTTTTTTTTTTTAATATTAGAGAAGGGTGGGAGTGGGGGTAGAATCTAAAATGACATTTCCTAAAATCTTGCTTTATATAATGAAAGCTGGAATTACTTCTACTGTATTTCCCAGACTGTACCATAAATTAAGAACATACATTGTTCCAGAAGACATATAAAAAGCCAATGCCTTTTCTTTCAGTGATGACCCATTCACAGAAGCCATCACTGGCACTTATTCTGCTAGGCATACAGGTGATGCCATTCAAGGATAAAGGCTATAATAATGGCATCTATTAATTTAATTTGATTTCCAAATGTCTGCAGAAAATCTTTGGCTACTATTGCTCTTTAAAGTGAACCCCGAAAAGGTACATTTGCTTTTATGAATTTCTTCATACAGAATTATGTAGCTAAAATACTAGTTGTTCATTATCCTTCTTCTGAGACCTGATTTATAAAGGATACACAGCCACAGGGGAACCTTACTGGTGGAATAAGCCTGGTTGCTTTTAAATGCATTTGGATAACATGAACTAAATCCAGTTATTAGATTCAGTGGAATTTACACAAGTTACCAAGTTAGTTCCAACTACAGTAGATTAGTTCATTTTATTGAACTTATGGAAGAGTTGACTTACCAAGTTCCCAGTGAATTAATCAGTTTACTCTAGTTCGGATTTTCACTCATGTGTTAGTTCACAGTCATGTTTAAATTGACATGTGCTTACAACAATGAGCAGATGTACTTGGAAGGTTTACTTAAGTAAGCCAAACCCTGTATTAAAAAGGGTCTCATTTCATTCCATTTGTGTGCATGTGCATATATGCTTCCAAATTGTTTGTTGACTTATGGCAACAATATGGTTTTCTTAAGTGAGGAATATGTGGTTTTGCCAGTTCCTTCCTATGAAATATGGCCTACAACATCTGGTATTCATTGACAGTCTCCCATCTAATTACTTACCAGGCTTGACATGACTTAGCTTCCAAGGTCAGTTGGGATCTGGTGCCTTTTATAGTATTTAGTGAGGTAAAAATGTATAATCACCATTCAAGCTGGAACAGTGCTGTTGCTACAGTACTGAGCTTGCTGACTGGAGATTCAAGTCCAGATCTCTGCTCCTCCAGGAGCCACTCTCTTTAGATCAATTTAACCTGCTGAATCACCTTGACACTCTCAACTTTACTTATCTTGCAGGCAGTGCTTGGAGAGTACAGTTGGCTCTCCGTTTTTGTGGGGGATCCATTCCAGACCCCCCACAAAAATGGAGGCTCACACTTATTCAAGCCCCATAGGCTTGAATGGGGTGCCCCCCATGCACATGTCCTGGGCGTGTGTGCCAGGTGCACGTGCCATTGTAAATAGCAGAGGTCACACACCCCACACACACCCCCGCGCATATTCAAAGACATGGATCTCAGATCTGCAAGTTAGGAGGGGTGACTGTAATTTGATCCCATTGCCTTTACAAAGTTTAAGAAGTTTTCTTGTGAGCTGCCTTGGGTCCCTTTTTGGGAGAAAGGCAGCATAAAAATGAAATAAATAAAATAAAAATGAATAAATAGGAAGTTATTTATTGTTATTGTTACAGAGTTTAAAAAGTAACTTGTTGCATTGCTTATTAATTACTTTAAAAAAAACAGAAGGGCTAAGAGGATGTCATTCACCTTGCCTTTTAAAAACAACTTTCAAATAACTTGCAAATATAATTAATTACATCAAAGTAATTTTGTTCCCATCTTCATGTCACTTTTGAAATGAAGCTTTGTTATACCCTTATTTCAAAACCAGACCAAATTACACACCTCATTACTTGTAGTGATAAATGGAATGTGGTTCCCTAAGTTCCCAGAAGATAAGATAGGAGAAAAATGTAATTAAACAAATTATTGGCTTGTGTCTTTTATCAATGTATCATATTTGCACTACCCTATTAATGCTCACCATTGTATATTTTCAGTGTTCTGTCAAAATATTCTAAATCATTGAAATCTTACAGGAATGACATGACATCCTTCAATACCTAGTAAAATCAAAACCTGGCATGAACTGAGAAAGCTCATTCCTAATCTGGAGGTTCTTGGAGCATCGCTTCTTTAAATGAGGAAAATAAATGTTCTATATCTAGAAGCCCATTTCAACTGGTTCACTGTGATAACCTGATTGAAGGCCATCCATAAAAATGAATCTTGCCTCCAAAAAAGGATCCAGAACTTCTACAGAAGTGTGTGTGAGGGTAAATACCACAAAGGAATTTCAAGGATATTCAGTGTAAAACATCAACAACAAATACTCATTGAAGTTAACTGCTGTTTAAACATGACCACATTTTTCTAACCATTTTAGTTCTTAAATGTGGTGTGTACATAGATGCTTGTCAAAGGGACATGGATCACTGCTTTTTGTTTTGCTTGTTCTTCAGATAATGAGTTGGTATTTAAGGTTTCAGAAACAAAGTAGTGGATTAGCTGCCAGAGGAAAGCTATTCTGCTAATTCTGTGCCAAAATTAATTTAAACCACAGGATTTGGGTCTGCAGTAACTGTATATGGCGCTCGAGGCTGAATACGTTGCATATGTATGAAAGGCTTTTCATTTTTTCATTTCTATGACAACTGCTTTTATTCTTTGTCTTCTTGCATTAATTATCCAAATGTCAAGCACGTTAGCTTTTTAGAACACTGGAAACTGGTCCACATTGATGTGATTCCTCTAGACCTGTATTGTCCTTAAGAAAAAGTATCAACATTATATCTATCATTCAACAGCAATTTGGATTCTTTAAGAAATACACTGTTACTCTGAACCATTCTTCCTGTTTTGATTGCTAGCTACTTAGTCTCTCTGGCTTTTCTTCGCGAACTAAGATTCAGGAAGGACTCATCCCACGCTTTCTACAAGCGTGTTGATGACTAAAAAGGCCAATCCGAGGTAAACAAGTGCGGTTGCAGAAAGTACAGCAGAAAGTCTCCTTGGGTGATGTTTCTGGGTTGTGGTTCTTTCTGCACTGTCATTTCTCTTCAAGACTCGTTTGGCATGAGCTTTCAAAAAAGGCTGCAGCATAGCTACTTAGTATGACAGTAACAAACATGTGGGTATATGAGTATATGTTTACATAGGAATGTATATATGTTCGTGTGTTGATATGAATTTCAGATTCTGAGGTTCATCTCTTCACCTTATCTTTGTGTAATTCTAAAATGATTTCTCATGAGTACAAATGATGTAGTACAGATGGGTTGTTTTGGAGAGTGAGAAACTTAGGGGCTGTACAGACTGCCCCTGAAGGGGTGGCCTGTAAGCCGCATCGATCTTCTCCAGATCAGGGCTGTGGCAACTGCACACTGTGGCCCTGATCTGGCCTTTCCAGGGTGCAAAAAGGAGCCACAAAAAGTGACTCCTTTTTGTGCCCTGGAAAGGGCAGGATAGCTGTGGCGCTGTGGCTTTAAAGTGCTCCTTTGGCACTGTGTCATGTAAATGCAGGACCAGAGGAGCGCCGTGACACCATGCACCATGTGGAGTGGCACGTGGTATCACGCTGCCATGGGGGTGGAGTCGTGGCATGCATCGTAAGGACACCATGCTCCCCAGGCTGTCCTTAATGGCCTGTTTGCCTGATGAAGAAGCCAGTGTGACTTCAAAAGCTTGCAACATGTAATTGTGCATTTTGTTTGACCCAGTAAAGTTATCATTGTTTGGATGTTATTAGATTTGCTATATGGCCAACATGGCTACACCTAGATGTTTTTTGGATTTCAAGATACCGCATTTTAGCCATCACAGGGGAATCCTATGGAAAGAGCCAGTGCAATGGGACCTTGCCATCTGAGACTTCCGCCTCCAACAAAGGTAAAACATTTTTTTTCTAATATTGGGACTGATTGGCATGCTTTGCCCCTACAACACCTAAAGTTTTCCTGATGCAAAACATGAAGACTTCGTGAGAAATTCAGTGTCCTCTATCTACATAGGAAGTGATATGAAACTGTTATAATTGTGCAGTTCTGCCCAAGAAAAGGGAGCAACTCTAAACAGTTTGAACATCTCCAAATTCATCAAATGTATACTTGAACCAGTTCCCCTAACAGAGGCAAATGACCAGCAAGGTGTATCTATAACATTCCACGGAACATAATAAACCAGTCACCAGTAATACACATTGCATAATTACAGCTGTAGGATTTCATTTTAACTGCAATGACAACATCCTATAGAATCCCAGAATTTGCAACTGAGGGAAGAGTATAAAAGGGGGGGAATTTAAAATTCTCAGCCAGAGATGTCTAGTGTCTTCTGAAACTACAAACTCCAGGATTCCATGTTATGCAGCCATGGCCAGTAAGTGGAATCATACAATATAATTCTTAGTGTGAAAGGTCCCCTAGCTGTCATTTTCTATGAAGTTAGATTTGCAATAGATATTTATTACTGTATCTGGTGCCAGGTTTCATTGGATGGTGGTAACAATGATATATTTTAGTATGAGTACTCAATTTCAATGGATATTAAATGAGATTATATGGTATTCCATGCACACCTGCCCCATCAGTTGTTATCTGCTGCACCAGGTCTATGATAACTAAGCTAGTCTTACTTTTCTTTTGCATCTGAATCATAGAGAACTTTTATTCCTGAATCAAATATAACCTTTATTTTCTAAGGAACAGAGAGCCTTTATACAGTCACATTTTTGTCCTATAACTGTCGCTCCTCAGTTCTTCTGTCAGGGTAAAATTGCATTTTTTTTTCTTTTTACACATTTAGCTTGTTTTTCCACTTGAAAAAAAATTAAACAAGGTGGTTAACAAACATCATAATCAAAACATTTTATGAGGTCAAATTGGAAAGATGTGTCTACATACTGTCACACTCTTCCTAAAGGCAATGAAAATGGAAACTGACTGCAATTCTGAGAGATGTGCCTTATACAATCCATCAGCAAACACAAAAGAAAGTCTTTCCCCACAATACCTATCAAGCAGTAACTTTTCAGAAAAGGTATCCTCAAGAGAGTTTCTCCTAAAGATAGTAACAGTCAAGCAGATTGATAATAAGGCAGTCTTTTAGATATGCCTCGAATGTAAGTAAATAAATAAATAATGGAGGGGGGGGTAAGGAGAGTTTGTATGTTTTGTGACATTATCACATACTTGAGCAGCTCAAAAACCAATTATATAATTTTTAATAATGTGCTATACTTTACAGATTTGTCTTTTTTTTAAAAAAAGATAGTGTAAGCTGCTCAAGAAAAAATTGAACAGGATAGGGAATTAAACTAAACAAATTATTCTTTACAGAATAGTTATTCAGCTGACTTTTCTGAACAGCTGCCCTCTTCTTGGATTCTCTCAAAATGCTGAATGTGAGAAAAACATTACTTTGAGGGTGAAGTGTTTCATAGTGTTCCATCAGATTGGATTTGGGAGTTTTAATTCAGTTGTAGGAAAGTGTGATTCTCTTGACTATACCTTTTTTGTGTCCCTCGTCAGCTAAGGTTTACTCAACTATTTTGCTTTTGCTTTTGTAGGCTTCTGGGAAACAAATTCATTAAAGAAGTGATGAGCAGATGGCTTGGGATAATATATTCACTAGTCTACAACAAGGCTTGATTGCTTCAAACCAAAGGAAAAAGTGGTTGATGGGTAGAAGGGTGTTTGTTTTATAGAGACTCCAAATGTGAAATATTTAGCATGCATGAGATTATTTTATCTGGAAGGTTGACTAGGGGAGTCTGAAGAGCAGCTTTTGTTTTACATTCCAACAGAAAATGAGTGCTCAGTTGCCTCCCACTATCTGACTTTATTTTTGTTTGTATCCCACTAAGCAGGATGCCAGTGTTTATTTGTGAAACAAAATAAAGGACAATATGTCCATCATTTGAATATCTAGTGAAATCTTTATTCAATGAAAATGTTAGAATCATTGGAATCAGAAATCTATCTTATTTTACTAAATACTTTATCTTGTATTCTTTCTTAGCAAAGGAAAAAAGAACTATTTTCATGTTGGATTTGAATGTACAACAGCAGATGTTTATACAACTCTTAACAGCAATGTTGTTGTTGTTAACTGTCCTGAAGTTGACCCCCAACTAATGGCTACCTTGTAGATGAGACGTCTCAAAGCCTCCCTATCCTCCTCTGCTCTGCTTAAGATTCAGGCTCATGGCCTCTTTGATTGAGTCTATCCTTCTGGGATGCAGGGTTCTTCTCTTTCTAGTAAGTCATGCTTTCACATGACATGACCAAACTGGGACAGCCTTGATTTGATCATCTTTGCCTCCAGGTGGAGTTCAGGCTTGATCTGTTTGGAGACCCATTTGTTTGTCTTTCTAGCTGTCCACAGTATCTTCAGCAGTCTCCTCCAGCACCACATCTCTAATGAGTTGATTTTCCTCCTGTCTTCTTCATTGTCCACCTTTCACATCTGTACATGGTGACAAGGAATACAATGGCTTGGACAATTCTAACTGTAGTACTCAGTTGTATATCTTAACACTTTAGGATCTTTCATGGCTGCTCTTCCCATTCCTAGTCTTTTTCTGATTTTTTAACTGATCAATGACCTCTGATCCAAAGTATGAGAAATTTTAAAACTATTTCTGTTTCCTCATTGTCTAGGTTGAATTTATGTAGATCGTCCATGGTCATTATTTTTGTCTTTTTATGTTCAGCGGCAAGTATGCCTTTGCACTTTTATCTTTGTTCCAGGCACTGATCCCCTTTTACTCTCTCATCCACCCAGCCTTTAGTTTGAACACAAACAGTTATGCCTGCTGGAATTCTGTAAGTTCTTTGGCATTGTTTTACTTTGCTTATCCTTTAGATCTTTTGTTACATGTTCCTAAATTTTACCTTCAACTTATCCATGGGTCATACCAAAATCCATTATTTTGGCCCCAAAACCTGCTCTCAACTTACACATGAGGTAGTCAAGTGTATACGGTAAATAACTGGAGGAGAAAAGTAACGTAAGTGTAGAGGGTATGTGTATGTGGAAAGAATGTTTGAGTAGGAGTTAGGTTAGATTGGGTGGATTAAAGGATGGAATAGAAGGGGATGAAAAGGAGATGTTAGAAGTAGAAAATGGTGTAGGAGTATGGGATGGAGTATAGAATGGAAGGAAAGGAGTGGAAGGAAGAGGCAAGGAAGAGATGGAAGAAAGAGGAAAAAGAAAGATAAAAGAGCATCTGGATAAAAATTAAAGGGCAGGGAAACAACAAGGATGTTATGGTGGGAGTCTACTACAGACCCCCAAGTCAGACTGAGGAATTGGATGATGTCTTTTTAGAACAGATGACCACACAGTCAGAAAGGAGAGATGTAGTAGTGATGGGCGACTTCAACTCTCCTGATATTTGCTGGAAGGCAAACTCAGCCAAATCCTCAAGGTCTAGCAAATTCCTCAATTGCCTTGGAGATAACTTCATTGTCCAAAAGGTGGAAGAGGCAACAAGGGGATCAGTTATTTTGGATCTGATCTTAACCAACAAGGATGATCTAGTTACTGGAGTGCAAGTGGTTGGATCCTTAGGCGGAAGTGATGTACTCCTGGAGTTTGTTATACAATGGAAAGGAGAAGCCAGGCACAGTCAGACACACATTCTAGACTTTAGGAAAGCCGATTTTAGTAAACTTAAAGAAATACTGGGTGTGATCCCATGGTCAGCAATATTAAAAGAGAAGGGAGTTCAAGATGGATGGGAGTTTCTTAAAAGGGAGATACTGAAGGCACAATTTCAAACAGTTCCAGTGAGGAAGAAAAATGGGAAGTGTCTCAAGAAACCAGGATGGATGACTAAGGAACTTTCAACTGAGCTAAGTTTTAAACGGGACATGTATAAGAAATGGAAACATGGGGAAATCACCAAAGAGGAATTCAAACAAATAGAGAGCCTGTGTAGGGGTAAAGTCAGAAAAGCCAAAGCACAGAATGAACTCAGGCTTGCTAGAGAGGTTAAGAACAACAAAAAGGGCTTTTTTGGATATGTCCGCAGCAAAAGGAAGAAGAAGGAAACGGTAGGGCCACTGCATGCAGTAGATGGCAAAATGCTAACAGAGGACAGAGAAAAGGCAGAATTCCTCAACACCTTTTTTGCTACAGTCTTCTCAGACAAGGCAAAGGGTGCTCAACCTGAGGATAATGGAGCAGAGGACAGAAAAGAGGAAATTCAGCACAGAATAAGTAAAGAGATAGTACAGGAATACCTGTTTAACCTAAACGAATATAAGTCTCCAGGACTAGATGCACTACATCCAAGGGTATTAAAAGAACTGGCAAAAGTAATATCGGCACCATTGGCAATAATCTTTGAGAACTCTTGGAGAACAGGAGAAGTCCCAGCAGGCTGGAGGAGGGCAAACATTGTCCCCGTCTTCAAAAAGGGAAAAAAACAGGATCCAAACAATTATCGTCCAGTTAGTCTGACATCAATACCAGGAAAGATTCTAGAGCAGATCATTAAAAAGAGAGTCTGTGAACATCTAGAAAGCAATGCCATAATCACAAAAAGTCAACACGGGTCTCAGAGAAAGGTGTCATGCCAGACAAACCTGATCTCTTTTTTTGATAAAATTACCAGCTTGTTAGATGAAGGGAATGTTGTAGATATAGTATATCTTGATTTCAGTAAGGCCTTTGACAAAGTTCCCCATGATATTCTTGCAAACAAGCTTGTAAAATGTGGGCTACATGGATTCGTAATTGGTTGACTGACCGAACCTAAAGAGTGCTCCTTTTCATCCTGGAGAGAAGTGACCAGTGGGGTCTCACAGGGCTCTGTCCTGGGCCCAGTGTTATTCAACATCTTTATCAATGACCTGTAAACTAACAATATATCCTTATAATAGATTATCAGAGATATCAAACTGCAGTCTGAAATGTTTCTATATACAGAAAGGTCTTTAGTTAGGTCTTAAAATTAGCAAGGGACGCATAGTTTGTAAGTGCTTGGGGAGGTTCCAGGAATCAGGTGCGGCAAGAGAGAAAGGATGAATCTGGTTGAGGGAAGAAGAAAACCTTGGCCAGGTCAAGAACCCCGAACCTGTGAATCACAGAAATAGAACAGAATTGTAGGTAGAGACATGAGCTGACAAATAAGGGGGACAAATTGTGTGGAGCTTTGAAGGTTAAAAGAAGAAGCTTGTACCAAGTCCTGAAAGGAATGGGAAACCAGTGGAGAGATGTCAACACTGGGGTGACATGGTCAAAATGTTGGGCCAAAAAGGTAATTCTAGTATCAGAGTGTTGGATGGAAGTGAAAGGACCAAGTTGGGACAAAGGAAGCCCCATCAAAAGAAGGTTGCAATAGTCAAGGTGAGAGATAACCAGGGCGTGAACCAGAGTCTTACCAGTAGAAACTGAAAGAAAAGATCTAATCTTAGCAAAATTATGAAGAAATAATCTGCGAGACTCGGCTGTGGCCTGGATCTGGCATCTAGTTGCTGCGGTCCTGTGGCAGTCTGACAGCAATCGGGGTGGGAGTGGCCTCTGGCCTCTCCTACTGCCCCATCTGCTTCACCCTATTATCATCTTTTCCAATGAGCCATGTCAACAAACTCAATTTAGCCATCCTCATTTCTAGTGAGGATTCAGATCTAATTTGGTCAAGGATCCATTTATTGGCTTTTTCGTGGCATCTATAGAACACTTGTCCAGCACAACATTTTGAATTAGACACCCTTGTCAGCTTTCTTCACTGCCCAGCTTTCACCACCATGCATAGAAATCAGAAATACTATCACATAAATGATTCTTACTTTGGTTTCTAATGAATTTACAATGGAGGATTGTGATAGAATCACTTTACAGACTTGGTTTCCTGACAACCAATCCTGGTTTGGGCTGACTGTGTGGGAGAGGCTGCTGGTGAAGGGGTAGATGTAAAAGGGAGGAGTGAGTGACTGGGAAGTCAGTTATGTTGAGTTAAGGGAGTTAAGTTCAATCGAGTTATGCTCAGGAGAGGTCAATGCAGAGCAGTTATGGGGGAGTTTAAGAGAGTTGAAGATAGTGGAAAGGAGTTGAAGGAAACTGTGTTGGGAGAAGGATACTGAATGGGAGAGAAAGTGTATTAGAGACTGTAAAGAGGAAACTGTGAAATACCTGGAATTGTAATATTTATGTAACCATACCACCTTGGGACTATTCTATTGAATAAAGTCAGTGTTTATTTGTTACAACAGAAGCCTCTGCCTGTGTGAATTCTAAACTGTATACGCACATAAAAATAGGCTACTGAAAATATTAAACTATAAGAGGAAGACACTTGGAACCTTAGCCCTTATACATTTAGGGAAAGTGTATAAAGGGTAAAATGGTGTCAATGGCCGGGGCATTCTAATAAATAAGAGATAAATGGTAACCTCAAGTCATATAAGGAAAGTCCCGCCACAAGGATCTTATCTCATTCCATTATAACCACCCTTCCAAGTCATAGTTGTCTTCTGATTTCTTGACTACACTCTTAATTTTGATTTATGACTGAGCCAAGGTATAAAAAGGTTTTGATTATCCATTGTCATTGTATTTTTTTTATTGTTTAGCAGTAACACTGCTTTTGCAATTTCTTCCTTAAATTTCCTTGATAGCCATTTAGTCTTTGCTATTTTATGCAAGTAATGTGGTGTTGCCGGTGTATCTTAAATTATTGATGATCCCTGCTTTAATTTTCACACTTTATTCCTCTGATTGAAATCCTGCTTTTCCTACCATATGTTCTGCATTTAGGGGCTTGACAGACCGCCCCTTTTAATGCTGGATCGGGGCCGTGACAACTACATGTTACGACCCCATTCTGGCCTTTCCACAGCACAAAAAGGAGCTGCAAAGAGTGGCTCCTTTTTGTGCTGCAGAAAGGCGCCATAGGTGCTGGCACCATGGCTTTTCAGCACTCCTTTGGCACTGGACACAACACCAGAGGAGTGCTGCGATGCCACCCGCCATGTGGTGTGGCATGCGACATCACGTCGGCATGGGGACGGAGTCAGGGCATGTGTTGTGTGGACACCACGCCCCCATTCTGCCCCCAGGCTGGCCTTTGTCGCTGGTCTGTACACCCTCATACTTTCACTATTACAGTTTTACTTACTGTCACTGAGCAGATATCACATAGAACAGACTGAGATCTTGTGTTTGGTAAAGCAGGTTTTTATATTTTTCCAACCTATTGCTAGTACAGTATATGGTTACACATGAAAATGTAGGCCTGGGCACGTATCTGGCCTCCTCTCACAGACCAGACATGGCACACCCCTTGGCCTAAACACATGCAGAAAAGTCTGGCAAACTAAAATACATTTAGCACATTTCAGAAAAACTGTGTCCTCAAGTGGTGATATCTGCTTGTCATAGCACATATGTTTTCACCCATGTATCTTTCATTTAATATGTTTTGTTTTGTGGTTGGTCATCGGAAGATAAACACGGGCTTAATATGTAAGTCTGATGGCCGAGGTAAACATTTATATGGAAATCTTGTGAAAGTAGGGGGAAAGAATCAATTTTAGAGCATACACAATTAACCTTAACACCTAATTTGACACTCACATTGACAAATGAGCAGATTCTGGCTGGAATATAACAGTTCTGATAGCTTCAAAAAGTAATTTGAAACTATGTAAAACTTAAGCCATATTCAGGCAATATATATTTGTATGGAGCATATGCAAAGATGTGTATGTGTGTAACAGCCCCACCCCTCTGCTGCCCTTTACATGTGGGAGTAAACTTTCTGCAGTGTTCAAAATCAGGATTATATATCATAGAGAAAGCCTACAAAGTTAGAAGAGGCTCTTCTCTTCAGAAAGTCACCCACCATGTGTGTCAGAAATTGAAGTGGTTAGAAATGGGACTGCACATCTGTCCAGCTCCCTCCCATGGTGCTTTTACTTGTCGAACATTTAGAGTAGTGTAATAGGTTTCTGTTGAAATCTGCTATGTTTTTCTCAACCCCACTGTGCACAGTCATCAATGTGTTTCTACTTTTTCTCTTACTCTACTGCTGTTATCCAATATTTTTGCTATATCTGCATCCTTGTACTGTTTAGAAAATCCTGTTGTCAGAGCACCAAATCATCTTAAGCAGCATAAATCTCATGCTGCAGGAGGAAGTCTATTAAATAAACATAAAATTATAAGCACATAAGCAGCACCCTGCTTAGTCTGACAGTCTCACCCGACATTTTATCTACAGTTTCAGCCAGCCAGATGCTTCCAGGAAACTTACAAATTGGACATGTGAGCATGAACCCTCCCTGTATCTGATATTCAAAATTATATGTGGAGGCTCTGCTAAGTTTTGAAGGTCAATATCCACTGATTATATGAGAATGAGCATATGTGTTCTCACATCAAAATCTACAGATTCTTAAGAACTCAGAACAGCTGCTGCTGCTGCTGCTGCTGTTTTGAACTACAGTTCCTAAAATCATAAGATGATTTGAGTTTGTAGAAACCCCAAGGGGTGTCAGACCTAACCCTGCCTCCACAGGAATCTACCATAGACAGGTGAGCATCTAATCTCTAATTTAAAACCTCCTGTGAATTAGGGTCTACCATCTTCTGACATAGTCTATTCCACTTTCAAATTCTTCATATCACCAGGACATTCTTAATGCTAGCCAGGCTCTGCCCATGTTGGCTGGAGGATTCTGGCAGCTGTAATACAAAAAGTAATTTTTCAGGCATTCAGTCCTATTTAATCAACCTGGGAGTAAGTTTGTGGTGTAGTGGTCAGTGCATTGGACTGTGACTGGAGACTAAGGTTTGAATCTCCACTCAAATATGGATCCTCCTGGGTGACCTTGGGCAAGTCACAATCTCTCAGACTCAGAAGAAGGCAAAAGCAAACCCCTTCTGAACAAATCCTGCCAAGAAAATCCTGTGATAGGATCACCATGAGTCTTAAAAGACTTGCAGGCAGACAACAACAACAACCAAGTTGCATCACACTCAACAGGAATTACTTCTTAGGAGACATATATAAAATTGCACTTGTAATCTGCATTATATAATCATACTTTGATATAGATTCAAGTAAATATGCAGAACTTGGTCTTGTCATTGCGTACATCTGTGAAATAAATGTGCATGTGTGTCAGATATTTTTTCTGCATAACCAAAGAATATGTTAGTACATCAAATACTGGATTAGTGCTCATATAGATTCATTCCTTTGAAAACTTTATACTCTCTATCATCTTGGAGGTATCGGGATTAGCTTTGGGGAATATAGTAAACATGAATTTTGCAGATTTCTCTGAACATGCATATCTTTCTCTTCCTCTTGCATAGGTTGAGATTAAAAATTGCAGATCAGATTGTTACAGTCACTTTGATTCTTCAACAGGTAATTCAGCCCCGAAAGCCTGGTGTCAGCTACCCTCAGAGCAGAAGCTGAGTACCATTTAGAGAGCTCCCAAGGAACTAAGAAATGAATGTTGATTTCCTATGAGGAATTCATTTTATCATATATTTTACATTGTTTTCATGCTATACACTGAGTCACATTTGAAACAAGGAGAATGAGGATGAGGTAAAAATTACAACAATAAAAAAGAAGAAATATATAGAGGTAAAAAATTCAAGTAATTGATCTTGATGTTACAAAGCTTATGTTTATTGTTCCCTGGATGAATTTCTGTTAAATATTTTATGAAGAATGCAGGCAGAAGTTGAATTTTATTTAGAGGAAGGAACATTATTAATCACATTCTTGTGAATAGGATCCAAATGAGGAGGTCAAGAGGCACCAAAGCAGCTGAACGAGCATTGTTGGAAATATGTGTAGCTGATGATGTCTCATCCGCTCCTACATAAACCAATCACAGGGGTGTTAGAGTAAATAATAACTTTTGGACAGCGACAGAGAGAGAGAGATTACAATTTGTCATTACATTGCATTTAAAAAGCAATGTGAGGGTGGGGATATAAGAAATTGCTAAGCCAGTTGATGAATTCTGTAGAAATAGTTGATAGAGCTAACAAGAAGATTAGGAAAATGATATCATGGATGGGCAGAACAGAAAGACTGAGTAATGCACAGAAGATGCAGTGAATAAATTGCCATTTGTGAATAGCAAATGTTTGAAATAAATAACAAAAGGCATGGAAAAATGTGAATACACCGAGGAGCTTATTTCAATTTCCTTTAAGAGAGAGACAATGGGAAGAGAGAGAGAGAAAGAAAGTGTATGGCATTTTCCCCTAAGCCCCCAGAATGCCATAAATGCTATAATATTCCCTAAACTGAATGATGACATGTTTTGATGGAACTCCATTGTGTTTCTGAAATAATGTATGTGCTGTTCCTGCCCACTGAACCAATGAGTGAAAAGAACAGAGAAGAATAACATTTCCATCTCCTGTTTTAGTTCCATAGTTGATGTTTCAGATTGATTGTTACAGAGATTGTGCAAATCATAGCACCTAATCACTAACAGGTCAGGGCCAAGATATTAAAAGTTTTTTTTAAAAAAAAATTATCATAAAATAAGATGGAGAGTTACAATACACATTTATATATGTTGCAGATAAACATAATTGCTCCTAAATGCTATTAGAAATATATCCAAAGGATATATATTCAACACCGAGATATATAAAGAGATTTCAGTGAAATCATTCCGGATGGTTATTTTGTTGGATTTTCATTCTGATTTGAAGCATCTTTGGAAATAAATTCTACTGAAATGAACATTGAATATACTGCCAGCAGTTGTTAGAGAGTTACATGCATTATCACTCTTCTTGTGAGCTTGAGAAGTTTGTGTATTGTCATTTTGTCATCAGTAGTCAGTCTTCATCAAGAACACAGCCACTTGCCCATTATCCTCTGAATTTATTGTATGTTTTGTAATCATGGATTCAAGCACAAAGGCCGTACCAATTATCTTTGGAATCTAGTTTCAACATCATCACTAAGAAATTGCTTCTCCTTTCATAGAAGCTGCATGTAGCAGCCTTGCTCCCTTCTTTCTGTTTTTTTTTTACTGGTTTCTGATTTACAGTTTCTTCATATTTTTCAGGCTACTTCTGATCTATATCTCATCCAGTCTTTCCTTCCATTCTTTCTGGCCCTTATTTGGTTTTTCTTGGCAACTTTGCAATGGAATAATGGGATGGAACAACAACAACAACAACAACAACAACAACAACAATGGGGAGGAGGAAATTTCTCTGAATCCCTAGCAGGTATTACAACAAATATTACTCTCTCAATTCTATCAGGTTGCATGCAGTTGAACACGTCCTTTGGTTGAAAGTTTAGCAGTCAGATAAGGCACAGAAATCACCTTGTCATAGCCTTCCCCAATAAGATGGCATTACTGTAATTCTGTTTAAATTTCTATTTTTTCTAAATGTGCATTTATTTTTAAATATGTATATATCTATAGAAATCCAGAGTGGTATAATGGTTTGAATGTTGGACCAGTTCTGGAGACCAGGGTTCAAGTCTCCACTCAGCCTTGGAAACCCACTGACCTTGGGCAAGTCACACTCTCTCAGCTATAGAGGAAGGCAATAGCAAGTCCCTTTTAAACAAATATTGCCAAGAACACCTTATGATAGGGTAGGCATAAATCAGAAATTATATAAATACAATCATCATCAGCAGCAGCAACAACCTATATATCTATATAAACTACCTCTAAATATTCCTTGTCCAAGAAACTCTGGCCCATTACAAACGGGCCTTTGCGGCGCCCCGTCACGTGCTAGGGGTTGGCCGAGGACTTAGCATCCACACCGGCCTCACCTCTAGCACGTGACAGGGGCGTAAAAATGGTGGCACCCTATACACACGGGCGCCACTTTTACGTGCCGGATGCATAGAGTCCGCATGTCGTGCCCCGGATATGACACCGTGAGTGCGCGAGTAGCTCCTCGTGGCGTACCATTCAGGGCGCAAGAAGAAGCGCCATTTTGGGGCTTCTTTTTGCTCTGCGAGGGAGCCGCGTGGTTTGGCTGCTGCGGCTCCCTCGTGGAGCAACCAGCAGTGGCACGAGACCGCCCATTTTGGGTGGTCTGTAATGCGCCTACGATTCATAGAGTCACCATAGGTTGATAGGTGACTTGAAGTTACATATCTCTTTATTTTATATGTATACACATAAACTAGCATTTGGCATTTTTAATGGAAATCTAGGCTTTGTTGTAAAGCTTCATGGTGACACATTTTTGGGAGTGATTTATATGTGGGCTCCATTTTGGCAACTGTCCTCCATTTTCACTATTTGATGGGATGTCATATTGAGGATGGAGTAAGCTTTTTTCTGCTGCTCAGGAGACTAGGACAAAGAGCAATAGATGTAAACTTACAGGCAATGAGATTCTACGTCAACATTAGGAAGAACTTCCTGACTGTAAGAGCTGTTCAACAGTGGAACACACCCCCTCAGAGAGTGGTGGAGTCACCTTCATTGGAGGTTTTTGAACAGATGATGGGTAGCCATCTGTCAGAGGTCCTTTGATTGTGTATTCCTGCATGGCAGGGGGAATTGATGGGCTGTGAGGTCTCTTCCAACTGTATGGTTCTCGGC
>NC_056523.1:275064502-275079641 GCF_019175285.1 Sceloporus undulatus
AGGAAGGAAGGAAGGAAGGAAGGAAGGAAGGAAGGAAGGAAGGAAGGAAGGAGAGACAATTACAGTTCTGGAGTCCAGAAATACAGTACTGCTGGAACCATATAAGGAACCAAGGTCAAAGAAATTTATTGGATAAGGACCTGAATAAAATAAGAACTTAGGTCTGGTACAGACCAGCATGAAAAGCCAGATTTCAGTGAGCTTGGGACATGGTGTACACATGACACACACCCCCAAAGTGCCCAGAAGCCAGCTTCATACCACCCGCCTGCCCACATAGCCAGCTTCAGGGCACTCTGGTGTCGTGCTACAAGAGCACCATAAAGCCACAGCAGGGACAGAAAAGCTGACTTTTTGCTGGCTCAAATAAGAGACAGCTTGGGGCCTTGGTATGCAGTTGCTGTGGCCTCAACTTGGTTCTCTCAGGGGCAACTTCAAGCCGCCCTTGGGGCAGTTTGTTTTGCCCCATAGTCTAGATATGTTAACTGAATGTATTTTTGTTTGGCTTCTTTATTATTTACCCATGCTTTGTTTGGTTGCATGTGATTCAGATTGTAAAATGTTTTCCTGTTTATATTTTCTTCAATAAACTGTTCCTAAGGTAATCATTATAACTTTGGGCCGGAACAGACTGGTATAAAAAGCTGGATTTCAGGAGTCTTGGGAGTGTGGTATACATGCCCCAAGATTTCCAGAAGCTGGCTTCATGCTGCCCAGCTGTCCACATGTAGTCCAGCTTCCAAATGCTTTGGCGGCACAACGTTTAGATGTCTTATGCCACCAGAATGCCTTAAAGCCAGCTTCCTGCAGTGGCGGGACTGAAAAGCTGGCTTTTTGCCAGCACAAAAAGGTAAACTGGGGCTGTGGTGTGGAGTTGCCATGGGCCCAATCCAGCTTTGTCAGAGGCAGCTTCAAGTCACCCCTTTAAAATATTGTACCATTTCCTCCCCTTTGGAAATCCAACCTACATCTATGGAGTATATGACACACCTTCAGTTCCGCTCTGCTCCTGTTGCCCCAGTGTCATCGATGTGCGACGAGAGCCTCTTGGTGGGATCAGGGATGGCACTATTAAAGGGGAACGCTTCCATTTTAATCATGGAAGCATTCTTGTAATTGTTTTAAAAAGACCCCTTTTTTAATAATGATTTGATCCATTATTTAAAAAGGACTCTTTTTTAAACAATTACGAGAATGCTTCCATGATGAAAACGGTAGCGTTCCCCTTTAATAGCACCATCCGCGATCCCACCAGGAGGCTCTCATCACAGATCGATGATGCTGGGGTGACGGGAGCAGAGCAGAACTGAAGGTGTGTCATAAACTTCTAAGAATCATTCCAACACTCCCTTTAAGTAGGTGCCTGGAACTTAGTGAGTTTAGAGGCTGGCTTGGCAGTGATAGAGAGTGGTTTGTTTAGAGCCTGATTTGGTGGAGATAGTCAGTATAACAGTATAACAGTGAAAAATGCCATGAAAGCAAAATAACGAGGGCACAAGATTCTGTCCATTTCTCTTCCACTCCTGAGAGCAGGCATTATTGGTCCCTGACACTACCCTATTACCTAATAAGTGAGAGAAACCACACACACCCAGAGGAGGAATTGTAGATCAGTGCTGATCATGTTTTCCATGTAGAAAGTCACCAGCCCAATTCCTGGCATAGAATGATATAATAGTATGTTGCTGGCAAGTAGATCACAACTATCTTTGTCTCTATCATATTTTTTTCTGTACTGTATTCTGGCAATATATGTCAACTAAACCAGGAAAATATAGCATTGTGGTATGGTTGTTCTGGCATACTAAGACAGTAAAGGGAGACATTTACTTGGCTGAGCAACCCAATACAAAATTATAGTGACTGAACCAGAACACTGAATGAACCATATTTGCATATTACTCAGGATGTGGCAGAAGATTACTTTCCCCCCAGCCATTTAGAACTTGCAAGTATGCTAACCAAAGGCCTAACATAAGTTAGAACCATCCAACAGAAAAACTATATGTACACACACATGCCATAATGTTACTTCTGCAATAGCACAATATATAGGAAAACTAGGACACAGTGGAGCAATTGTGGGAGATTTATTTGCAAGGACCACTGTGGCATTTGGGTGATATGCTCTAATCATCATCATCATGTGAGGTATAAAGAATGGCTCTTCAGGGGAAATATTTCCCTCATCAAGGATTAATTTATTTTGAGGTCTAACAAATTAGGCTGCTAAATTGCTTGGTCATCCATCTATCCACACATCCTTTTATTTATAAATCACCCTTTCCCTGACTGAAACACCAGGTGGCTTATATAAGACAAAAATTGCATTAAAGCCCAATCTGGGTAAACAAATTAAAAAGTTTAGATTGAAACAGTATTAAACTAACAACAGAATTAAAACAATTTAAATATTACTTTAAAACAAAGACTGGAAGCCATACAGCACCAGAAAATGTTCTTCTCTTGTTAATAATCAATTCCCCTCAAACTTGTAGGAAGAGAAAGGTCTTCACCTGCCAGAGGAAAAAAGCAAAGGAACCACCATACTAATCTCCCTAGAGAGGAAGTTCGGAAGGCTGGGAGAAGCCTGAGAAGGCCTTTCCTGCATTCCTACCAAACGTATTTGTGAAGGCAGTGGGATACAGACAACGACCTTCCCTGAAGATCTTAGAGCTTGGGCAGGCTTGTGTGAAAAAATGTGATGCTTCACATAGCCTGGACCTGAGCTATCTAGGGCTTTATAGGTCATAACCAGCACTTTGAATTAGGTCTGCAAACAGAGTAGCAGCCAGTGCAATGAGCGAGTTGCGTGCTCCCTATAGCCAGCCGTGTTAACAGGTTAACAATCTGCCCATGGTTCTTTGGACCAGCTGAAGTTCCCAAACACTCTTCAAAGACAGGTCCACATAGAAAACATTACAGTAATCCTGTTGGGATGTACCTAAGACAGGTGTCAAAGTCAAGCAGTGCAAATAAATAAATCCTTCCTGCAAATAAGTAAAAACAGCTGTTTTCGTTCAGGGTTTATACTTGTATTCTCATTTTGTTTTGCTTTGCTGTCAATTTGATATAACAGTAGTATAACAGATAATATTTTTAGGGCACAGAAACTATATTGATTGCGATTTTTTTTTTACAGAAAAGGTGACCCAAATACCCAGCAATATGAAAATATTGCTGGGTATTTGGGTATTGTGCAATAATTCTACATCTAAATATTCAGGGGCATTGTTATCATGTGAAAGATACTTTTCCAAGTCTCATGGTGCCAGAAAATAGCCCAGAAGAATGTCAATGAATGTTTTAAGAAGACATTAAATGAAAAGACATGTTTAATATCATGTTAACTTCATCTCTTAGGTTATTAATTTATAAAAAATGAATGTGTGTTTTGTAAAGTATAGGCCAGAGGCACTGAAAATTCTGTAATTTTGGTACTTCACAGTCTGACCAATTGTTCAAAGAGAAACTTCTTAACTTAGTCTTTTTTTTTTTTTTGGTTCTATGATTTGTTTCAATAATCTATTATTTCGTATATTATTAGATTTTTAGAACTATATAATTATTATACTTTATTGAGTATATCTATCATTTTAATTATATCTCTTTCATGAATTAGCCCCATGCAACTCATTATTCATCAATTTTATGCACAATCTGCAGTTTTATCTTTAGTAAAATTAATTTTAATATTGTTCATTGCTATCTTTGTGAAAGTCCTGAGATGTAAATGAGAATTTACTTGAGGGATCAATTTGATCTTTAGCCATCAGACTGTTGATACAGTAATGCTTTAAAGCATGGGTGTGATGTGCCATGTATCAGTATTATCAGTATCAACATTTTAACACAGAGGCAAAGCATACAAGAACAACAACCAAAGTAATATTTCACACTTAAGCAATTCTGTTTTTATTTTGCACATCCTGAAAGCATATGCTCCAGTTAAGGTTGTTGTTGTTCTTCTTCTTCTTCTTCTTCTTCTTCTTCACTGAGCCTTGTGAATTTCCTAATACATTTACTGGAGTAATAAAACAGATATCATCACTGGAGCATTGATTTTTTTTCAAAAACGAAAGAGCCTATGATATCTATGATCCTAATGCTATCACCAACAAACTATTGCAATATGCATTTCTGTACCTCTGGCAAAAAAGTTAAGCATACATTATCATGATTTGCTGCTCAAAAGATTCTGAAAAAAGGCATTAGACACACATCAGCTATTTCTAATTACCACTTAGAAAGCTTCACTAATTCTTTTGTGTTTGTGTTTAATAAACTCCTATAATAGTTTTATATTATCTTCAAATTAAAATACCCCTCTTCTTTCTGTAAAGAAAGTAACCCACAGCAAATAGCTGAAATATTTAGTATGGGGGATTAAATCCTATCTGCTTTTCTACATTAATTTTCTTTGCTATCTTTAGATTCTGGAATAGCCAGTAAGGCAAATTATTCCCTTCTATCTCTGCTATGTTTTGCTCCCTTGCAATTTTCTGTTTGCAGATACAGAAATCACAGTGCTAGGTACAGAGTGGTGGATTAAGAAACTTATTTGCTAAGCACTTCGGAGTCTTCTGCCTAACATGAAGCCTGTGCATCTATCTGGGGGTGGAGAGAGACTGAGAGACAGAATTTCTGTCCTTTAAAAATGTGGCTGGATCACTTGCTTCAGTCATTTGGTGCTGTTTGTTACAACAGTACATTTCTGCAGTTCTGCTACAGTAACACACTCCAGTCTGGGTTATATTGGGTGAGCTGATGAATGGATACCTTCAACTGATAATGATAGGCCTCCCACTTCTGGTCAATTTTGTTCTCTGATCATAAGGCTTTCTGTATTTTGTGCATTTAAAATTTTTATCTGCAGTAAGCCTGCTCATCATTACAGCCTCTTGAGTAAAACGTTCTCCCTAATGTTGCAAAAACAGAGAAGCAGCTAGCAGCAGGAAGAGGAAACATGTCTGCTGGTATCCTGTTGGACTTACACCTGCATACATTTTTTATTGTTCTTGCAGAGGAAGATACTCATTACCTGCTTTGTACAATAACCCCCGAACAGTACACTCACCTGTGTCCTGCACTTCCCATGCATGGCCGTTTAGTAGTCAGATGAAGACAGAGATCAGCCTCACAGTATTCCACTACGTAATAATAATAATAATAATAATAATAATAATAATAATAATTATTATTATTATTATTATTATTATTATTTGTATACCGCCCTATGGCAAACCAATCCGGGCGGTTGACAACAGTAAAATATAAAGTATAACAATTAAAAACACTTTATCCCTCCCCCCCTTAAGACAGTATTAAACAGTATAACATATTAAAAACACAATATCAAAGCATAAAAACAACAATTAAAAACTAAAAACCCTGATATCCCTCTGTTGATCCTCGACCATCACTAAGATGGGGCCACGGGAGGAATGAGGGAATCAGGGAACCTGGGCCGGGATGGTTAATCTGGAAAGGCCTACCGGAAGAGATCCGTCTTGACCGCTTTTTTAAAGCTGTCTAATGATGTTATCTGACGGATCTCATTCGACAGGTCGTTCCAGAGTTTGGGGGCGACAGCAGAGAACGCCCTCTGGGAGGTCGCCGCAAGCCTAGATTTTAGAGGCTGCAGTACGTTCCTCCAGAGGACCGGAGAGCGCGGGGAGGATTGTACGGGGAGGCGGTCCCTGAGACATTCCTACAACTGGAGTCATGAACAGGATAAGGATGGCGATGATGACGAAACAATGACAATGATCTTCAGAGAAATCTGAAAGATGACACCGTATACATTAGTATCATCAAATAGTCGGGGGAGGGGTAGATAGCTGAGTTCTTGAGGGAGAAGGAGACAGAATGGTTCATCTGGTAGAACCTTACATTCCATCTGTAATGCAGCATCTCAGACTTAAATTTCCAGGTTAAACTCATGCTCCATCTTCCCGCAACTGTATGAATGAAGAGGATTTGGGTACCTCTATTGGGATCAATCTTTGGTAGCCAGGGAGTGAGGGAGACACCTTACGTTAGTGATTGGAGAAACCATGTTTTCTTCTCGGTCAAATAACTTTGTGAGAATTTTTTTTAAAAATATTCTTCCCACAAATCTCCCTTTCAAATGTGATTTTTCTCTCCCTTCCAGCAACGCGAAATTGTTTCACAGATTTCTCTGATGACAATAAAAGACAAGGCATAATTCTTAATTACTTGCATTTCAACTCAATTACCATCTCAAAAGGAGTTTGGCGAGGTTTAAAAACATTCCTATGCTTAAAACCTGAAGGCACACACACAAAAGGGAAAAAAGCCCAGCCTCAACAAGAAATGCTAGAAGGGACCCTCAAGGACATCCAGTCAACCTCCTTCTGCTATGAGGATACATGGGATCCAACTCTGCACCTCTCCCATGGTGATGCCAGGTCTAATAATAATAATAATAATAGGCAAGGAGAGTGGCAGAATATCCACACACACACACCCTTATAGTGTTATTCGCTCCAAAGTGTGAAGCCGTATTTATATGTGTAATACACAGCTGTCTGTGTGGTGTGTGTGTAGTGAATCCACACACAACTGGAGCAGCCGAAAGTGTAATGCTGCATGTAATATGCTTGCACACACTCTTTGTGTGTGTGTGTGTGTGTGTGTGTGTGGTGTGTGTGTGTATATATATAATTATATAATATACAGCATACATACATATACATATACACACACGCATACACCACACACACACCCAAACTGTGGAGCAGTGAAAGTGTAATGCTGCTGTATATGCTTACACACACTTCTTGTGTGTTTGTAATATACATACATACATCTCATCATATTCTATCATTACACACACGCATATATATATTAAATATATATACACACTCACACAAACTGTGGAGCTGCTGAAAGTTAATGCTGCATGTATATGCTCACACACATCTTTGTGTGTTTGTGTATTATATATTACATTATATATATACATCATAATATACATATCACACACGCTATACAGTATATATTAATATATATAACCACTCAACAACTGTGGAGATGCTGAAGTTTAATGCTGCATGTATATGCCACACCATCGTGTGTTTGTGTATATATATATACATTATTAACATACATACTATACTATACACACACGCATATACAGTATATATTATAAATATATACACACTCACACAACTGTGGAGCTCTGAAAGTTTAATGCTGATGTATATGCTTACCACACTCTTGTGTGTTTGTGTATAATTTATATATTATTTATTTATAATATGCAACATATACTATACAACACGTCTAATATTTTATAACACCACACACACAAACTGTGAGCTGCTGAAGTGTAATGCTGCTGTATATGCTTACACACACCATCTTTGTGTGTTTGTATATATATATATATATATCTATATTATTTACACAACATACATACATACTACAATAACACACACACACCACACCACATATTATATATATACACAGAGAGACAAACTGTGGAGCTGCTGAAAGTGTAATGCTGCCTTTTATGCTTACACACACATCTTGTGTGTTTGTGTATTAATACCATACATACTACACACACAACACACACACATATCTAATAATTATTACACAACAGACAAACGTGGAGCTGTTGAAAGTGTAATTGCTGCGTGTATATGCTTACACACACAGCTGAGAGTGTGTGTCTTGGCAAGGTGGGCATCGAACACCCTGGGATAAGAAAATAAAAACAACACAACAACAACAACAATATCTGGGTATTGTAGTTTGTGAGACTTTGTTTCTTTGTCAGGAGCACTGGTGCAAAACATACTGCAATCCAGGATTTCCATAGCCTTAAGTATTGTCGAACTGGATTATTTCTGAAAAACCCAAAATCCAAAATACATCAGTCCTCAGCATTTGGGTAAGGGATATATTATTATCATCATCATCATCATCATCTATCATCACTCATCTCATCATTGCATGACCTTAGCATCACCATGGAGAGTGCAGAGAGAGAGAGATGGTCATGTCCTGCCTTGAGGCTGAGGATATGTGACCCTACAAAAGAGAATGTGGGAGAATGAGGATCTGCTGAACTTTTCCCCATGCCATTCATTCGTTCTCCTTTGTCTCTGTCCCTTTAGATTGCAAGCCTGAGGCAGGGAATACGCAGTAATTTGTAAGCTGCTCTGAGGCCTTTTGGCTGAAGAAGAGCGGGCATAAATTATTATTATTATTTGACATCCCCCTTTGACATCCCCACCTCTCTTTCTCTTTGTGAGAATTTGAATGGCAGAGCATGATGTAAAGGGAGAAGGCTCCCTCCTTTTGTTCTGATTTGTTTTTCACACTAACAAAGGAAATACCCCTGGTAAAGCCGGATGAATGATGTGCTTTTTATGCAAAAATACCCAGTCCTGGAGGTCGAATTTGTCAGCTCAAAATTTCTCTCGTTCCCTTCATTTGAAATTATTAAAAATAAAATCTTACTCATTGATCGAGAATTACTCAGACTTTCTCCTCTCTAACATGTTTAGAATTTGTCGAAATTGCATTTTTCTCCTAATTTTCGAATTTTGGAGAATATTCTTTACATCCCTACTTACAGTACCTAGTTATGCTCCTGTAACTGGGTCCATGATAACAAGGTAAAGTTTCCCCTTTTGACAAGATTTTCAAGTTGTGTCTGACTGTAGATGGCAGTGCTCATCTCTGTTACTAAGCCGTGGGAGCCAGCATTATTGAAGATAACTTAATGGTCTTGTGGCCAGCATGACTGAATGAAACACTGTTATCTTCCCATGAGAGTGCTACCTATTTATCTACTTGCACTTTTACATGCTTTCAAACTGCTAGATTAGCAGAATCTTGGACTGGTGATGGGAGCTCACTCCATCATGCAGCACACAGGCCTCAAACTGCCAAACTGCTAACCTTGCAGTTGTCAGAGTCAGCATCTTAACCACTGAGACACCACATCCCATGATATATATATATATATAAAATCTCCAGTGAGCCATCCATCTAATTGTGGTTGTGTGCCTTCAAGTTGTTTCTGACCTATGGTGACCCTATCCTGAGGTTTTCTTGGCAAGAGGTGGTTTGCCATTGCCTTCCCCTGAGGCTGAGAGCATGTAGTTTCATGGTTGAGCTGTGAACTGAACCATGGTCTTCAGAGTCATAGCCAAACACTCAAACTGCTATGCCTTGCTGGCTCTATCTACACTACACTGCTTTTGATGGGAACTGCATCTGGCTGCACATCCACATTCTGCCATAGGGAATTGAATTAATCATGCATTACTTATTTATTTAACTGACTATTAGTGCTGCCCAATGACCAAAGTTCTCAAAGCAGTTCACAAAATAAGCTGAAAACAAAATGAGCCCTCACATCTCAAATAATAAACTCTTAAGGACATCATGGCTTGATGCCTTGAAACTGGAAGCAAAAACAAAAAAAATAAAAGAGAATGTCTGCATGCCTGTCTGTTTGTGGTAGGATAAACTCTTAAGGACATCATGGCTTGATGCCTTGAAACTGGAGATAATGTTTTTGGTTGTCCTGTCAGTTGCAGTTCCCACTTTCAAGATGATATTCTGAAGGAGTAGAGACTTAGATATAAACAAAGATAAGCTTGCCATAACTAATCAGGAAGCAATTTTTTTACAGGGTTAGAAAACAGTAGAGCCTTCTCTGGGACATTGTGGCTCAACTTCATGTGGGAGAAAGAAATCAGGTGGAAAAACAGGAGGGGGCTACTGCATTGCTGCTAAGATTCTTGAAGCAAAAAAGAGGGGGACAGGAAAGGAACTCTCTGAAGAAACATTAGAACAGTAGGGTTAAAAAGGACCAAAACTGGAAAAGTTAATCACTGGACTAGAACTCCCAGTATCCCTCAGCCAACATGGTAAGTGATCTGGATAAGTTCTTTCCAGCCCTGTTTGGACATACCAGGGATTATACTTGGAACTGTTTCTGTGCAAATTAAATACTATTTCTCTTAGCTACAACCATTTCTATTAAAGATGGCTTCTTCTCTGTGCCATGTAATTGATAAGATCTTCCAATTCTGTTTGAATTAGGTTTTCAAGCTGGCAATTATTCTGACAGATGCTGTATATGTTACTCTGGCATCAATGAAGAAAACAAATTTTACAATTACTATTCTTATATTTGGCCATCTCTTAAAGATGCTTGGCATAAAAGAAGGAGGAGGGGAGAAAGTATTTTTGGAATAAGATGTGGGAGTGGAATAAAAGGAATGTTATAAATGAAAGCAAATTATAGAGCTGTTCCTGTGAAAAATGGTATTTCAGTGTCTTCCATGGGGGTATTTTATCTTTAGAATCTCAACACACTGGAATGTGAAAGTAACAGCAGTTTTTAGATTACACGTTAGCTTCAGTATAGCCTCTCTGTGGCTGTTTCAACAAAGAGCAATATTATTTTATAGGCCTAATCAATATTTCACAGAGTGCCACTATTCTCTTTTGATTCAGGCAGTCATCCAGGTAGTCTTCAGATGCTGTCAGGCTTTTGTGCAATTAATGTTCCTACTACAGATCATGTGGATTCCATTCACGCCAAAATTCGAACATAAATGAGTGCCATGCCTCTCCATTTCTTGTAAATCTTCAGCATGCAGACAAGATTCCAGAGTCTGTGAGATAAAATCAATATGGCTGCTGACTAGTTGTGCCACCACAGGTAAAATGTAATTCTCTCCCTGGAAAGTGGGCAAATACAGACTGCCCTTTCTTAATAGAGTATTTAGACACATAGGGCTTAAAATAAATCTTATTTTTTTCTGTACATTTTTATTAATGTGGGACTGTTAATGTGTCATTTCCAAAATACATTATTCCAAGCTGTACTCCCTCTAATAGTGATACTTTTTTTAGTGAAACTATGGCGGGTTACAGACGGGCAGGGGAGGACGTCTTGGAGGTGTATTTAGCTGAATGCGGAGCCTCCAGACGGCCCGCCCCGGGGGCGTGCTTCAGGTGTTGGGGCTTCCACACGGGGGGCAGTGAAGACGCCTCACCTGGGTCCGTTTCGGACCCGGAGTTTCCAAACCGCCGCCTCGGAGGACGCTGCAAAAAGAGAGGCAGCTTCCGCACGGGCGGCCCAAACCGCGGCTTTTTTTTCTCTTTTGCCGCATGAGAGGTGCGCAGCTGCGCAGCTACAGCGCTAAGCAGCGGCAGAAAGCCTATGTGCGCATTTAAAGTGCCCAAGCCCCTTTAAACTTTCCCCCCCCGCTCTGCCCAAAAACAATGGTGGTCTCCTGCCAGCTGGTGATCAGCTGGTGTTGGCATCCTTGTCCACTTGCACGTTGCCAATGTCACCAGCATCATGGATGCCTCCTCTCCTTTGGTCCCCACGCTCCTGCTGAATCTGCAATGCGCAGCCACAGCTGTCTCCGCTGCCACCGCTGTCCCCCTGCCATCTCCCCTCACCTCTTTTGTACATATGTCAATATTTACAGTTTTAGCGTTTTTTATTGTTAGGTGAAAATGGCAGAGGAATGTGTGTAGGGGTGCACTTTAAAGTCCAAACTTTCCAAGCAGCGCATGCGTACATGTTGCTCTAGGGTTAGGGTTAGGGTTACGAGGCTTAAAATGCGCCACAGCTGTGCCGCAGCTTCCACAGCTGCATGGCAGCGGACGTTGCAATTAAAGCCTGACTGCAAACTGCGCATGTTCCAAGACCCCAACTCACTATGCGACGGAGCTTTTAAATGGGCAACTTAAAGTAGCGGTGTAGCAATTCTGGTGTACCGGTGCAGCAGCTCTCATGGCTTCTTCCACTTCTCGATATGTGTCAGCATTCAGGTAGGACTGCTCCAGTTTCTGCAGTTACTCCAGTTTCTGGGACCATATAGCTATCAGGTCAGCCGTCTCAGTATGAGACCAAGACGTCCCCTTGCCTTTTTTCGGGGTGCTGGTGGATGGCTGAGCCATCCTGCCTGGTGGCAAAGGGGAGCTGCCACACAGCTGTGCCAGGAGCAGCCAAACTGTGCCCGTTCCCAGGTGAAAATGGCGCAGGAATGTGTGTAGGGGGTCACTTTAAATCCCAAACTTTCCCTTTTCACTTTCTACAACCAAAACATCCGCCGGCAAAACTTACAACTTCCCGCGGTTCTAGCAACGCATGCGCACAAGTGGCTCTAGGGTTAGGGTTACGAGGCTTAAAATGCACCGCAGCTGTGCCTCAGCTTCCACAGCTCCATGGCAGCGGACGTTGCAATTAAAGCTTGACTGCAAACCACGCATGTCCCGGGAACCCGACCCATTATGCGACGCAGCTGACACGGAGCTTTTAAACCGGCAACTTATATTTGCGGCGTAGCAATTCTGTCGTATCGGTGCAGCAGCTTACAGACGGAGCTGCGCAGGTACGTATCAAACAGAAAAGAAGCGGAAAAAAGCAGCACCTTTTTAATGCCGCTTCTTCCCGCTTGGGGCGTGCGGGGGGCGTGTTCATGACGGCATTCAGGTAAAGCCCGTCTGAAGGCTCTACCTTCATGACGTCATGAGTACATCCCTTTTTGCCCGTCTGTAACCCGCCTATATGTAAAGTAATGCCTGTCTCTCTCTCTCACCTTTCCTCCCTTTGTCTCATAAAGAGGTATAAATGTGTAATCTGACATATAGCAAAGTAGTGAAATAAAATGCAGCCTCCATTGTTGCTGCTGATTGTTGCTATTATCAGAAAAATAATCATATTTTAAGTTTAGTTGAGCCCTGCAAATTAAAGATTCCTGTTTGTTTATTGCTCTAAGGACATTTTAAAGTTAATTGTAATAGGTGTGTCAGGAGAGTGAGAACATGGCATGCTGATGGAAATAAGGGGTCTAAACTGGTATTACAAGGATGAGCAGCTGTGCCACTGTGGTGGCCATTTTTCACCCTGTGCACCTTTAGTGGACTGCATCAACATTTTTCCAGAACTGGAGTTGAGATCATATAATCCTTCCCACACACTCAGGTCCTCTGGGAGGAACCTACTCCAGCCAAAGCAAACCAGGTTGGTGATGACTTCCCAGAGGACCTTTTCAGCTGCGGCTCCTAAAATATGGAATGACCTGCCAGAAGAGATCCACCATATTACATCTTTGGAGGTGTTTAAAGAGGCGATAAAGAAGGATCTCTTCCAGCCAGCCTTTCCAGACTAACTTTCAGCTGAATTAACCAAATTGATCCATTCACTCTTTCAACGCCTCTCCTGATGGTCTCTTGGAATAATTTGACCTGTGTTGATCCTTAGTTACAAAATTTGTAACTTAGTACACTGTACTGGGGATATTGTATTGTATCTTGATGGTTATGTGCAATTTTAGCAGAAGGAGGGAGGGTTAAGGGGATTAGGGAAATTTTATTATTGTCTATATATCTGGACTGTTGGACTGTTGTTACCCACCTAGATCCCGGGAGAGGCGGGATATAAATAAATATTTTATTGTTATTATTTATTATATCACTTCCAGTTTTGATTTTGGGCATTTTTGGCTGGCTTTGGAAGGTGTGGAATGTGGTGGAATGTAGAGGATGCCATGTTTGGGACAGTTCTGCACTGTTTTGAAAGATTTTTTTTAGTGGGGGGAAAACACTCATAGTCTGGTTATTCTAAGGAGCCCAAACAAAGAGTCTAAACAAAGGTGTCCTGGAGGTTAGGAGCACAAAAACAGAGTTGGTGCCAAGTGCAATTCACAAGCTGTACTTTTCCAACTCCTGCATCAGAAAGCTTTCTTACCTGGTAAAGTGAAATGTGAATGGGGTAAGGCAATAACAAATACTGTTTATATCAATCAAAGGACCCTAATGGCTCCACCTTGTTCCCATATAGCCATAGCCTAAGAAATCCAAATATTTGGGCCTACCAATGGTGCACATTTGGGAAATCAAATTAGCTAGCTATCTAGCTAGTTCACTCTACATGAACTCTTGATGAAATCTGGAGACAAATTACCTGTCCAGGAAAAAGCACTTTGTCAAACTGCAAAGAAGTAGCTCCACAGGGATTTGTGTTATCCATGTTTAACTTTGTTCCCGTCCACAAAAAATTGAAATACATATTTAAGTCACGTAGAGACAGCTGAAAACTCATTCCTCCTAGTTCATGCTGCTTTCTGTTCTCTAGTGCCTGTAGTTTATGTTTGCTGCTTGTAAGGTAACACACTGAGTGTGGATCTGACACATACATGCACACACATAGAATACAGACACAAGTGTTTGTGGGCGGAGGGAGAAAAAGCAAGAAGTATCGAAACTTTCTATTTGGAGAGAGACACTAAAGCTCCTAAAGCATCTTCAAGTTTCAAAGTTCTAGTACAGCTACACTGAAAACAATAGGTAAAGACTAGAAGCAATACTGCATGAAGGTTGAGCACCATAGACCATTCGCACAATTCATACAACAGATTTACCCATTCCACTGACATGAAAGCCACCAGGTGCAGCAAGCTGCTACCAGATAGATCTCCAAGGTAAGCTAGATCACCTAACCTTTAGGAAAGAACTGAACAGGTATATACAATTCAATGACCTAACACTATCTCTTCTTCCCTCCCCCACAACATCTGTGAATGAGAAATGCTGATGAACTTCTTGCCCCAGAATGGAAGCTACAACTGTCAATTTACAAATCCCAGTACTGTGCCTCCCACATAGGGTTGCCATAAGGCAGGACCTCCGAACCGGGACAAATGTAGGACAAATGTAGGGCCACATTTTCAAATGTAGGACATGTTTTTATAAAAATGGAGGACACATGAAAAAATTGATACTTTTTTTAAAATGTTAATATAAATGCATGTTTCTTAGGCATGCTCAAAATGGAGGACATTTTGGCATTATTCCCAGACAGAAGGCTGAAATGTACTTCTCTTTCTGGCCAAACACTCCCCCCCCATTCTACATTTCCCACTCCCAAGCAGGCATAGCATTTGCAAGATCACAGGCAGACCCTTGTGCCATTGCAAACTACATAGAATCATAGAGGTGGAAGAGACCACAAGGGCCATCCAGTCCAACCCCCTGCCATGCAGGAATCCAGATCAAAGCATCCCACTCCCAAGCCTTCTTAGCAATTCCCCCTTCCTCCTTTTCCTTGCCCCCTCCAACCCCCCCCCCC
>NC_056523.1:275079741-275080885 GCF_019175285.1 Sceloporus undulatus
GGAATAACAAGAAGAAGAGAAGGAGGGGAAAGAGAAAGAGAAAGAGGGGAAGAACTAAAAGAAGCTTGCCTGAGTGCAAAGCCCTCCCTGCTTCGACGTTGGAGCATGCCAAATAAGGAAGCAGAGGGCTGGCCAATAGGGGCAAGGCAGAGCAGCAGACCCCGTCCTTGCTGGGTTCAGTCGTCCTGCTGCTGCTCCTCCAAACATGCTGCACTGCACAGCACTCTATGGAAGGCAGGCAGCAGCCCTGGGAGCTCAGAGTCGGGCAGCCACCGGGGGGGGGGGGGGGGGGGGGGGGGGGGGGGGGGCATGCCCCCCAGGGGGCAGGAAAGTCACGCCCACCGGCGTGAAATGGCAAGCCTATTCCCACAGCATTTTAAAGACATTGCTACTAGGCTTCCATTTAAATCACTCAAGAATGTAATCCTTGACATTCACACTGAGGCAAAAGTTTTTTTTAAATTAGAATTAATACAGCCTAGCAAAGATATTTACTCATGTTGATACCCTAAACTTTTTTTAAAACTAACCAGTCATCCAACAGTGAATACATGAATTTAAAAGAAAAATCCCTAAACACTAAAACCCAGACTTCAGAAAAACTGGTGAAAAAAGACAACTGTTCCAGGATTGCCATCTCTCCATCTGTCTCTCTGTCTGACATTATTTTTTATTTTTTTGTTGAATATTCTACTGCCAGAAGCATATGAATTGTCCTAGGATTACAAAGGATTGAAAAGAAAATATTTGCTTTCCATTATATTTTGTAGTAAAACAGCAGGACTTGCCTTTCTACAGCTGAGTTTTTCTGTCCTTGCTTCACCAGTTCCAAGGTCTATTTACAAGAGCAAAGGCTTTGCAAATGAAAATGTACATCTTCCTTCCTCCCTTCACTGCATGTTTTTTTCCAGATATGTCTAAGCTTTGATTTGTGCTGGGTGTCATCCCTGGAGCAAAATGATTTCCACAGCAAATTCAGTCTGTAACATTAAAGACCCAAAAGACCTTCTTTGTCAGCGATGAGAAGCATGTAACCTGCTGGTCAACATGAGGCTACACTCATTTTTGTGGCCCTCATAAGGGACCCCAGGGCCTGATTTCAGGGGAAGAGCTCAAGATTGCTAAGTACATAGTTATCAATGGG
>NC_056523.1:275083885-275134946 GCF_019175285.1 Sceloporus undulatus
GCATCATTTAAACAGCATACTTCCAAAGTGTCCCAAAGCAGCTTTATTTTGGCCTGTCTGATCGAGTCCAATGTAAACTACTTGTGGCTATTTGTTGGGGGAGGGCAAATTACAGCATACATTATTATTGAAATAGCCATAAATATGAAGGCTTCTTACAAACACAGTGTGTACACAGAAATGTTCAGTGTAGTTTACTCCTGAATAGATGTGCATAGGCAAGGTTGCAAGCAACCTTTACTGTTCCTGGGAGGATTCAATGAAAATGGCTACCTTAATATGCCTATGAGTCTCAGGCCCCTTCTAATGAAAAATGGGGAACCAAAAAGAATGGCTATGGCTGGAAGCCTTGAAGAATATCAATAATTCCTTATAATAATGCATACAGACACACACACACACACACACACACACTTTGCTTTTCCCACTCATCACATTTTTACAAAATCAGAAATGGGCTTACTGCCACTTTCTGTTCTGTTTTGTGGCAATGGTGTGACCCATGGTGGGTTTTAAAGGAGGAAAAATGAAACCTTGGAGTTTTTCCCCAACTGCTGTATCCATATTTAGAAAACAGGCCTCGTCTTACGCCATAAATAGCTGTAGACCTGTGTGATAGTTATTCAAACAGAATCTAACCCTGAATTCTTTCCAACTATCTTCCCCATTTATTTTAAACCTCCCACCTTAGGTTTACCACTTAGGGGATCCAGCTATGGACCAGCATATGTCTTCTTTATGAATTCAGATTGTGTGTGCATAACCAAGATTCTCACTGCTCCTCTCAATGGAAAACTGTCAGAGGTTAAAGCTACTACAAGAAATCTGTTCATCTAATGAAAGTATTCTGTAAAACACCAAGCATAAGTTGAGGTTCACTCCTTCTTTCTTTCTTTTTAAATTTTTAAACATTATTATTTTTATCACTAGTTTAGCAATTTAAAAAGCAAATTACATATTACTTCACTTTCAATGTTTTCATCAAACTACAGTCCTTCCTGAACTTGTATCTACTTGTCTCCAACATTCCACTTCCGTCTCCTCCCTCACTTTCCATCTAAACCAAACCAAAGTCCAAAATTGTCCCTTAAAACTGTCAAGTACTGTAATTTGTTGGTTATATATATGTTGGACAGGCCCTCTGCTAAACTGTCCAATGAACCCTGTCCACTTGATCCAATCAAGCAGTAGTATTTCTAGGATGGATAGCATGATATTTAAGCAGCTTTAAACTTTTGAGCTGTGACATTTTCCTTAGGAATTAAACCATGGGCTCTTGACATAAACAAAATTATCTTCTTATATCACAGTGCATAATAAGAGAGGTTTTAAATGTTCCACAGAAAGCCTAATGGTTGGTAAAAACCCTAAGAATTATTGTGAAAAGTGCCTACATGTTTGACTTTGTGTATTTAGTGTCACTTAAATTTCAGACATGTATTAAATTTCAGATTCTGTCTTCCAATTTGAGTTTGTCCCTGATCAGCCCTGGAATCCCATTGAGTGACCTTGGGAAAGTCACACTCTCTCAGCCTTAGAGGAAAACAAAGGCAAACCCACTCTGAACAAATTTTTCAAAGAAAACCCCATGCCTTAAGGTCTCCGATAGTCAGAAACAAACTGAAGGTACACAACAGCAGTCTTAATACATTGATTACTTTCTATATCTGCACTGGGTGTCCAAAAATTAGGATAGGAATATCCATTTGGAAGCACAATTATTATTTTAAAAATACCTTGCTGCCTTATGCATCTTACCACCCCACTAATGCATTTGCAATTTTGGTATAGCTGGAGACATTGTCTTCCTCTCAGTCTACTCCAATTTATTCAAGTCAGTCATGTCATGTCAGTTACATTAGGCCAGGCTGTTTTGAATCTCAAACAGGCTCTTCTAGCCCATTTGTACTTGATCCAAATTGGCCTGATTTGCTGTGGAATTTGGGATTTGCCTGAAGTAGTTACAGAACCCTAGCATGGATTCTTTTTTTAAAAATTGCTCCACACAGATATATATTAGAGGTGTTTCATGGTGTCACAAATAGAATTGAAAATGAAACCGTTTTCTAATTGTGTATGAAAGATAGGTAATACAAATCCTAAACACAATGCATGGAGAACTATTTCATTCAGGTTTACTTTAGTTTTGACTTTACATTTAAAAAATCAAGAAAATATTAAGTGATGAAATGAAAACTATTTTTTAAATCATGAGAAGCAAATTGCTTAATCCTATCCCAACTAAGGTGCAATAGGGGACAGTAAATAAAGGTAAGTAAAATATTTTATTTTAAAATATTATATAAAATTACTTTCAGGCTATGTGTATTAGGTGTCATGGCCAGCCAAGAGCAGGTCTCGGAGGATGAGGATGTAGCTTCTCCAGTGCAAGGGGAAACTGAGGCTACACCAGGTGCTAATCCTGCTCTGCCAGATCCCAGCCCTGATCTCCCAGCCCCAGAGGAGGAGGCTCAGCCAGGTCCTAGTGCTGGTGAGATTCCTCTTGTGGTGCAGCAGCCTAGTGGTGACTCTGGGGAGGAACCATGCCTGGAGGTTCTTTCCTTTAGACAGCGCAGGGCTGAGAGTGCTTGCGTGCGTAGATCCAGGAGGATTGCTGAGAGGCAATTAGCAAATCAGCCTCAGCTGGCATGGGGGAGAGCTTCTCCTACTTAATGAGCAGGGAGATGCCAACTCAGTGCCAGAGTTTATTGTAGTATCCTTCTGGGTGATTACTGTCAGCACTGGCTTCTTGCTTCCTTGAACTAGGGATGCCATATCCTGGCGGCCCCCGGGACAAACCCGCTTTTGGGGGGCCTTGCCTGCCCCTGTCCGGTTCCCCCCCCCAATTCCGGCCTTTGTCCCGGGCACAGCCTCCGAAACGGCCATGCTCATGCAGCCATTACCAAGGCTGCTAACGTAGCTGGCCGGCCACCCACCTCCTCCTCCCCCATGGCCGTGCTGCGCTGCGCCGCCCTCCGCCTCCACCGCTCCTCCTCCATCTCCCCCCCAGCGCAGCTGCTGCACAGCCCAAGGCGCTTGCCTGGGCCAGGGCCGGCAGCAGTGCGCGCTCGCCCCTTTTGCGCGCTCACACGCGGGGCTTAAGGGGCAGCACTCACCTCCTAAGCCTTCTGGCCAATGGCAGACGAGCAGGGGCTGGCCTAGTTTCCAGCCCCAGTCTGCCATTGGCCAGTGTCAGGAGCCTTGGAGGAGGAGGTGGAGGCAAAGGAGGAGGAAAAGGAGGAGGAAGAGGAGGCGGAGGCGGTGGCAGTGGCAGCAAAGGAGTAAGAGGAGGAGGAGGAGGCAAAGGAGGAGGAGGAAGAGGAGGAGGAGGATAGGCCTCTGGGCCAGGGGCAGGGAAAAGGTTTTTTTATTGTTTTTAAATATATACAACCCAGCCTTGGTTTTTTATTTTATTTTATTTTATTTTTGTTATTAAAAGCAAAGTGTCTTCCATTTTGACCATGTCTAAGAAACATGCATTTATATTAACATTTTAAAAAAAAAATCATTATTTTTGGCATGTTCTCCATTTTAAAAAATGTGTCCTATATTTGTAAATCTTGTCCTACATTTGTCCCAGTTTGGAGCTCCTGACTTATGGTAACCCTACCTTGAACCCTTGTTTGCCTTGGACCCTTGACTTCAGAACAGACTGGACTCTTGTTACCTTCGGGCTGCCCTGACCCTGGACTGAACTGACTTCTGTGGACTCTGGAATCCTGACCTTGGCTTTGTTGGTGGTGTGCTTCTTGTGGACTAACCAAAAGGTCTGTAGACTGCCTGTTAGCTCCTTTCTTGCTAAACAACCTTTATCAGCGTTTGTTTGGACTTGTGCTGGTCGTAGTCCAGGACAGAAGGTGTATATGAAACATAAATAAATTTTGCATTTAGACCTGGATCCCATTTCCAAAATATCTCATTATGTACATATAAGCAAATGGCAAGATTTGTTCAGAGGAGGTTTGCCATTGCCTTCTCCTGAGGCTGAGAGAGTGTGACTTGCCCAAGCTTGAGCTGGGAATTGAACCCTTATCTCCAGAGTCACAGTACAACACTCAAACCACTATGCCACACTGGCTCTCAGAAGTTATGAGTTATGTTATGAAAACTGTTATAAGGCATAAAATCCAGAAGGAGAGTAGTCAAACATTTTCCAGAACTGCTGGCCCCTTTGAAAGAGCCCTCAGATGCAGCTGGCATTGTATTCCTATTTATCCCATTTTAGTGGCAGTGAAAGTACTATCAACCTATTATAGACCAAACACATTGTTTCCAAAGTATGGAGACTTCAAAATGAAACTCTTCTGAAGACTGTAAATAGTGATTTCCTCTCAATGTGCCACAGTCAAATAATTTTTTTATTATGCTCCCTAAAGGGTAAATCTTATCTTGTGATGTTAAAAATGCCAAACTGAGATTGTGCAATTTAAGTGACAGTTTTGAAGATGGTATCTGTAGTAGTGTACAGACCACCCAAAAAGGGTGGCTCGCCGATGCCTGCTTTTCCACCGGAGGGAAGCCTCAGCCGCCAAATGGTGAGGCTTCCCACTGGTGGAAAAAGAACCTGAAAAAAGCAGGTTCTTTCTAGTAGTAGTAGTAGTAGTAGTAGTAATAATATTAATAATAATAATAATAATAATAATAATAATAATAATAATAATAATAAATTTTATTTATATACCGCTTTTCCAAAAAGATCAAAGCGGTTTACACAGAATTTAAAACCAATTACAAAACACATCATAAAATAGATAAAACCACGAGCACTAAATACAATATACAATCTAAAAACAATCATTCAATCAATCAATAGGGTGAGGTAGAGAGGCAATGGGATCAGAGTACACAACTTCATTTTCCACGGGGGAAGGCTTGACAGAAGAGGAAGGTTTTAAGCCTCTTTTTAAATGTTTCCGGGGGGTGATAAGACGGAGCTAGTTGGGAAGACTATTCCAGATTTGTGGGGCCACTAATGAGAAGGCCACCTGGTAAGTAATAACATATTTAGAAGGTGGAATTTCCAACAAGTTCTTCCTGGTTGTTCTGAGTGTGCGGGGCGGATTATATGGGGAGATGCAGTCCCTCAAGTAACTCGGGCCCAAGCCATGTAGGGCTTTATAGGTAATAACCAACATCTTGTATTGCGCTCGGAAGCGAATAGGCAGCCAGTGCAGATCTTTCAGAATACAGTAGGTGTTATATGTTCAAACCTGGACACACCAGTGACCAATCTGGCCGCCATATTTTGTACTAACTGAAGCTTCTGGGCTTGGTACAAGGATTGCCCCATGTAGAGCGCATTACAGAAATCCACGCAAGAGGTTACCAGAGCATGTACCACCGTTTCAAGGTCCTTTTGGCCCAGGTAGGGTCGCAGTTGGCATATCAACCGAAGTTGATAGCAAGCACTTCTGACCATCGCATCTACTTGAGATGTCAATTGCAGGGACGAGTCCAGAAGTACTCCTAAGCTGCGAATTTCGTCCTTCAGGGGAAGTGTGACCCCATTCAGGACTGGTGGACAAATTTCCTTCCCCGGGCCTGGGGAACCTATCACCAGTACTTCCATTTTCTCTGGATTCAAACTGAGTTTGTTTTCTATGCCACGGTGGTGGTGTAATGAGTGCGCCACACTGGCGCACTCATTACGCAAGTGCTGCACAGCACCATGCGGATGCCGCATAGTAGTTGTGTAACAATGGCGGCACCCATCTGTACATTTTGATGCCCTCGTCACGTGCGAGGGGTGTGGGGCATCTAGAAGTGCCGCCCCTCACACATGACGAGGGCGTCTTTTTCGGCCCATCTGGACTGGGCCTCAGACTGTCCATCTCATCTCTATGGCTCAGTTCCAATAACAGGAGCGGAGATCACAAATGCTGTTCCAAGGGAAAAGGCTCCAATGAGCTGTCCCTTCTTTGTTACCTGATGATGCACTTGTACATCACTGTGCACTTGTAAGGCTAAATCCAGTTGCTAATCCCAACTACAGGAATCAATGGAATTTTTATAAATTTTAGTTTACTATTCATACATTGATTTAGACTTCTGTCCAGGAACATTTTAACCACCAGTGGAACAGATACATTTTACCAAGGCTTCATTGTATCACAATACATTTCAGTTTTAAGGGTCTACAATTGCTATGCAGGATTCGTTTCATTCCTGTGTCCATTACATCTCTGCATTTGTTTTTCACTTTCTTTCTGCATAAGCGCACTTACCTCATCATTAAAGCTCATCAGACAGACCCAGAGAGCCCTCATTCTCTGTCATTTATTTCTATGGATAAGTGGTTAAATAGCAAGCAAGAGGCTTGGCAACACCAAATGAGCATAAGATTTTCAAAGTAAAAATGCAAGGTAGTTGAAGTACTTAAATGACAGCAATTAAAATAATAATCAAAGGATGAAATGCGGGTGTGTGTGTGTGAGTGCAATGGGAGAAACTAATAATGCTTCCCTCCACTTCTTTAAAGGCTTAAAACACATGAACGCACCGAGGACAAAATGAACACCTGCTGAAGGCTTTTAACTCAGATTGGGTTTAATGACTGTTGCAGGTGCTTAGCATCTCTGAGCTTGGCCAAGAGAAATCATAAACACTTAAATTTTGATCCCATGACATCTTTGTATCTTCACATTGCAGCAAGAAGGATGTCTGATTACTGCTGCATAAAACATTTATTGCTAAAGGCAGCATTTAAGAAGGAAAACATGCATTATTTTTTTTACAAAGGTACCAAATCTCCCTATTTTGTTCTTTTTTCTCTAGAAAACATTTCTTTCAAGAGTAGCTAGCCACAACTGACTATTAAAAGTAATCATTATTCTAAGAGATAGCACATAGGAGATTTTTTTATCAAAAGAAACCTCAAAAAATTATCATTTGAAACAGGCTAGCAAATTTACCTGTTGTTGTCAGATTGTTATTTTGTTTGCAAATAAAAATATGAATAGTCATATCTACAGAAAATACATTTCACACCACACAGGTCAAAACCACAATTTTCTGGGGGATGGAGGAAAATGAGGGGGAAGCTTGCCAACCTTACATTCTAGATGTCATAAATGTGCACACTAAACCCCCAGAATAGAGAAACCTGAAGTGTTTTTCCAAGAAATACTTGACCGAATTGATATATAGGGTCCAAAGCTTTGCTGTAGTCTTCATTTTGATCCCATTAGATAACAAAGTGAGGTATGCTTGTGATTAAGTATATACAGTAGCACAATTACGAAATACAGTAGGCACTTGATATCTCCGAATGCTCCGTCCCATTAAACACAATGTTATAGTAAAATGGTGTCACATATCAAATGGTAAAATTAAGGTTTGCTTTTTGGAATGTACATATTTTAAAACTATTTGCAAGTCACGGATACTTGAATCAATGGATTTTAAAAATCTGTGGATACGGAGGGCTGATTGTACTTGTTTATTTTGTGCCTTATATGCATTATATTACTGTAAACAGATTTATTTATTTATTTATTTATTTATTTCAGTCTCCTGCTTTATTTTTGTGGCTTTAACAGCTTCACAATGGACAGATAGTGCCTCTTCAGTGCACTATCATGTTAGGAAATTTTATGTGTGTTGGTGTAATGTTATGGAACCTTGGGGGGGGGGATGTTTCATTCATTAGATAAATTAATATGACTGTGCGTGCAAGATGCAGTAGATTGAACAAAGTAAGAAACTATCTAGCTAAATGCTGTTCTGGAAGATATGCACTGTTGCTAGTAAAATTATGGGGAAAATTGCCACATTTTCAAAAAGCTGCCAATCAGGTCTGACACTACTGATCTCAGAGGTTTCCACAGCAGATATTTGCATATATGTAAGTTCAGTAGAACATATTGCTGTTCCTTCTTTGGTATGACAGTAGCCCTATCTTTTGATCATTTTATATTAGTTATACAGAGTCTCACAATTCAATATTCGGGCCAATAAAAATATATCTGCAGTGGTAAAAAAACAATAATAAAGCTGAGTTCAATGAACAACTCTGTCTTTTTCAAACTTTCTCTCACTCTCTCTATTATAATAAGAAAAGAACAGGAAAGTTGCTTGGGCAAAGCAGCATAGGATGCTCACAATGAAATGAAATCGCAATGGGAAATCTTTTTTTCAGTTGTTTGATGGCAGCTGGTCACAACATTCTAATATTTACTGGCATTTCGGTAAACAAAAAAATATATATTGCAATGGTTCATGCTTTGTGTGAATATGGCACATCATCAAAAGAAAAAGGACACATCACAGAACAATGATGGCAAAGTGGTCCAGATCACTCCAGCAGCCCATTAGTAGTGGCCTCACCATGGGACAACAGAACAGCTGCCAAAGAAATTGCTTGTGCCATCAGCCAAGATGTTAGATGCAGAAAGAAAGAAAGAAAGAAAGAAAGAAAGAAAGAAAGAAAGGCCATTCAGAATTGTTACCCAGGTGGTGTTTATTTCTTTTAGAGAAGGAAAGAGATAAGTAATACAATAAAGGACATTCTTTTCAACTAGTTACTAACAAATACATTAGGTATATTCTTTAGAGCAGAGCATGGGATTTTGTAGATATGGATGGCTTCTTGACCATTTTTTGTTTCAATAAATACATTCTGTTTCTGTCTTGCTATAATAATTGCAGGGCACTGCCTGCCGCACAAGACATAACTTCTCTGTTTTCATGTCTAAATCATTTTTAAAATGTTTTGTGGGTTTCCAGCTGTACCCATTATTGAAGTAGGAAGCAAGTGGACTATTCATGTATCTTACTTTACAGAGGGCAGTTTTCTGTTTGAAAGATTGTTAACTTGGATAGAATTACTATTTGGGATGATAACTGCCAGGATCCCTGACTAGCATGGCCATTGGATATTCTGGCTGAGAGATGTTGGGAGTTACAGTCTAAAATTGTGACTATTCCAGATCTCAGAGTTATCTAATTAATTAATTTCTTATTAGCATACTTCTCATTGCTGTGGATTGATTAACAAGGCTTCCTGGTCAATGCTGAAGTTAATATATTTATATATAAAAGGTAATGGGTAAAGGTAGTCCCTTGACATGAATGTCTAGCCATAACCGACTGTAGAGGGTAGTGTTAATCTCAGTTTCTAAGCCAAAGAGCCAGCATTATCCAAGGGCATGTGGCCAGCATGACTCCACTGAATGTTGTTACCATCTCACTGAGAAGTGGTACCTGTCTCTCTACTTGTATTTGCATGCTTTTGAACTGCTAGGTTGGCAGAAGTTGGGACTAGTGATAGGTGCTCACCCCAACATGCAGCACTCGGGCCTTGAACTGCCAACTTCCAATCTTCGATCATCAGAACTGGCATCTTAATCACTAAACTACTTATTACATTTATAACTTTTAATTGATTTTAATTACTAACGTAATGGTTTAGATTTTTAGAATTCTTTAGGGTGGATAGTTCTTCCTATTGGTAAGGCAGTAAAACAAGAAAAATGCAGGAGAAGTAGGGTTAGAAATGGAAGGAAATGTATCACACAGCTCTGTTGCTATGCAGGTTAATCTGTCTGCTGTATTATGGCTATCTTTGGGAATGGGAATGAGACAGAAAAAATTGTGGAGGGCTGGAGTGCCAGAAAAGTTGGGAATGGAAAGCAACAGAGGCAGTGGCAGTTGGGGGGGGGGGGGGGGGGATGTAAAGGAAAGGAAAGGAAAGGAAAGGAAGATAAAATTGAGTCCTTGTCTGGAATAAAATGATATGGGAATGAGTTCTTGGTTTAGCGCTCAGGCAGCCATGACTTTTGCAGAATGCCAGGCTGATTATTTAGTTCCCACTGGTGTACACATCTCTTGGCCTGCACATTTTTCTGAGGGATGACAGAATTCTGGAAGATATGTACTGTCCCTTGTAGAATTATGTCAGAAACTCCCACATGCTCAAAAAGCTGCCAGTCAGATGTCATTGCTGATCTCACAGGTTTATATTGATTTTATGCTGGCTGCTTCTGTATATTTCTGTATAATACAGTGAACCCTTGGTATCCACTGAGATTTAGTTTCAGCACCCTGCCCCTGTGGTTACCAAAATCCATAGACATTTAAGTCCTATTAAATACAAAGGATAGTAAAATGGTAACATTTACATAAAATGGAAAAATCAAGATTTGGTTTTTTGAATTAAGTATTATGTATCACCTCCTTGAGTCCCTATATTGGGAGAAAGGTGGGATATAAGAAAATGATAACAACAACAACAATTTAAAAAAAATATTTTCAAGCTGTTTATGCTTGAATCCATGCATGAAGAATCTGTGGATATGGAGAGCCAAATGTATATAATTTTGCACATTTTTATTTAAGATTCACTACAGATAAGCTTTTTGTAATGAACCAGTACATGAACACCTCATACAGTACCTTACTAGCCTTTAAAATAACTCTGTATTAACCTTTAACAAACCAAGGCTTTTGTAGGATAAGTGAATACTATATACGTTGGTGGGGCTGAAAGGCGTAGAAAGATCAGTGTGAATGTTTAACTAAACAGATTGTAAGAGAAGATCTCATAGTTTATGACAGCTTTTTTCCAACCTGATAGTTCCCAAACATATTCTTATCACTCCCCAGACAAAAGTTAAATTATGGGCTGTGAAATTCATTTGGGGGAAAAACCCAGATTGGGGGCAGAACACTTTTGAATGTGCTTCCTAAGATCAACAGTGACAACCTCCATGCCATTCTGTAAATCCTATTATCCGTACTGGAAATTCTAAGTAATTACAGATATTTTTAATTAATTAAATGATTTCTATTGGGAAAAGGAGTATATCCCAGGATGTTAGTCCTTTTGGGGGGTGGAATATGAAGACTGGATCTGTCAGGAAACAGTGCACCTTTTGCAGAGTTTTGCTCAAGTAACGTGCCTCAAGCTTCAGTATCTCCATGGCTGAGACTGACTTAAGTAAATAACAAGCACTCAGCACCAAACTACAAACTAAAGAACTTTACTAGTCGCTTCATTTGAGGTCCTACATCATAATGAAAACTTCAGGAAAAAGGAAAAATTGCAGTGAGCGTACAGCTGATGGTGAGTTAATCTGAAACTGAGAAAAAGGTGGAAAGAAGAGTCAAATAATAAACACTTCTAGAACATGGCCACATAACCCGAAAAACTCACAGAAAACTATAGTCAAATAGTAAGTTAAGAAGTGAGAGTCTCTCAATTAGGGGAATTTTAATTAGCTCAAATTGCTGAGAGAGGGCCCTAACAACGTCCTTTTGCCAAGATCGTGTCCCGTGGTGTATACCAAAGGTCACCAGGAAATTCTCAGAGAGATGACGCGGATACCAACTATGTCCAGTTAAATACCTAAAGTTTATTAAAGTAGAAACACACATACAGCAAGGGGTGAAACACACACACATATACATCATGGCGGAAAGCAAAGATGTGAGTTTGGGAGATAGAGTGAGAGAGAGGCACCACTATGGGAGATACGTTACCATAGAAGTGTTCCCCAGGGAAATCTGATGCAGGTTTGGATGAATGGAGATTCACAGCCGCTGGAACTTGGGGAAAGATGGCCAAGGGAGCTAAGATCAGAGATCAGACTGGTGTGGACCACTGTGTGATCTGGTAATAGCACACTGAGGGTCCCAATACCCTAGGGTTTTATAGGCTGGATCTAGCCTGTAGCGATGAAATAAAGTGCAAGACAAAGGCTTGTTTACCTGGGCTATTGTTAAGCCAAGGAGAGGAGAAGTTACAACATTACAACTAGGTCTGGGCACAATCTCAGGTGGGCAAACTGAGTCGTTAAGCTGATCACTGGCCCATTAGGTGTGAGGCCAAGGTTATTGTCTTACCTTTGGAAGCAGTGGCCATTCTTGTTTGGCAACTACCAAACTTCCAAGTCAATATTCTAAGGATCCTGCCTTTTCCCATGCAGGCTGATTATGTGTTCTCCTCTCGCTTTTGGGTTAATGGTGGCTCCTATAGGAGGTCAGTTTGGGGTCATTATGAAGTCCACTTATTCCAAAATTTTATTAAAATCCAAACTTGATAATACCATAATAAATCAACAAACGGAGAAACCAAAGTTAAAGAATTCAGAATGGGTGTAGGCATGCATGGGGTCCCTGTATTATCTAAACTCACCAGTTGTCCTAACAGCAATGAAGGGTGGGGGAGATGCTTGATTTCCCAACAATTTCAATTATCGGGTTAGTGTCAATGAATTAATCTCCCAGTTTCTAACATTGAACATTATTGAGTTCAAATTCAAATCTAAACCGAATACAGTTTCAAATCTAATCTGGGGGAGGGGGGAGAACAACTGCCATTTTGCTGATGACACTCTCAAATGTGTAACTGCTTGCATTACATGAAAGGGCAGGGAAAGCAGTCTGAATTATGCAGAAAAAAATAGATGAAACATCTCCTACTCTCCTAATCTCTAGCAACCAATCTTAACTGGAAATGGCATATGTAAGAGTCTTGTCATTGTGCAGAGAGTCCAAGAGTTCCTTAGTTCACCTGAAGGCAGAGCAAATAGATCATTCAGCCTAAACAAAAGTGTTCAGCTTCTCTGGGTGTGAGCTAGAACCCCGGAACTCTTGTCTTCTTTGAATAAAATTGGCCTTCAGAGAATGTTTCTGCACTCTTGTGGCTCCCAAACCTCAAGGCTTTAGGGAACTTTAAAAGCAACTAGGCTGAAAAAGTACTTACAATCTGAGACCGTGAATCTGAGGCACAATTATGACACTTATTTACACAGGAAGATATACACAAAGGCCTTGTTACTGGTAGCAGCAGTGTTACCAGTGGAGAAGTGAACATCTTCCTCTGCCTTTTAGCACCATATCTAGCATGCTGTGTCTTGACTGAAGTTTTAAAGGGCAGTACATGATGAAACCTGACAGAACAGCTCATTTCATTTCATGTTCTGCTCTCCATTCTCCCTTAGAAGCTCTTGTAAATCTTTTTAAGTAGACAATTCTGGGACTATTAAAAGCACCTTGTTATCTCCTTTTTAAAAGGCATTGATGAATTGGTTGGCTGGAAATCAAGAATGAGCTAAGTTAGTATTGGTAGGGTGGTGGAAAGGAGTGCCTTGACATTGAACTTAGCACTGACTATAGCTAACTGTATGAAATATCACTAGCAAAAAAAGCTTAATTCTTAGAAAGATGGAACCATTTACCTACTTCAGGACGCCTCTAGAATTACAAACTTTAACCAATTGGATTATGGCAGGATTCACTGCCTAAAAAGCCAGATGTTCACATAATGTCTTCTATTGTTTCTCCCTATAGCAGAGTACTGCAATTTGTCATACACTTACACAGCAGTGTACTACCATTGTGGATCTATACTAAAGCACTATTCAGGCATTCTGCACTACCCAAGCCCTATGGATTGGCAAAAAGACAAATGAAGAGGTCTTAGAGCAAATCAATCCAAAACCGTCACTAGAAGCCAAAATGATTAAACGGAGGCTTCTGTGTTTTGAACGCATCATGAGATGGCATGACTTACTGGGAAATATATTACTGAGGAGAGTAGAAAGCAGAAGAAAAAGAAGGTGATATTACACATAGGTTAATTCATTCAAGGAACCCATGGCCCAGATTTTGCAAGACTGGAGCTGGACTGTTGCTAACAGTGTGATGACTGGCCTGATATATAAAGTTGGCATCAAATGAATTAATAAAATAAATAAATATTTTTTTTATTTCTATCCCGCTTTTTGCCAGGCAATCAAAGTGGTGTACAACAGGTTAAAATACATCCATATATACATAATGCCCCTCTTAAAACAAGATTAAACAATGTAAGATTAAAAACTACATTTTAAAACCGACTAAGCTAAATAAAAATCATCATGGGAATAGTTCACTGGGTGGGAAGTCTTATTTGTGGCTGAGCATTTTATTCCAGGAAGGCTTGTTGAGAGACCAACAGTGACATCATGGCTAACTTGTTAGCACTGTGCACAGGGAGGTAACGGTGACCCTCCTTGCATAATCCCCTCCCCAAGAAACCCTATGATGAGACATTCCAACTGAGACACAGACAGAAAAAGAAACAAACAGAGATAGAAAAGCAGATAAAATCACACTTTTCAGAGGACCCAAAGGCATAAAAATCCAAAGGATGGTGAGGCAAGTTGGAGACCCACTCAAAAATGCAAAAGCTATCCAGAGCAGCACAACACATATAATAGGAACATGGAATATGAGAAGCATGGCCCAAGGGAAGCTGGACATAGTAAAAATTGAAATGGAACACAGTGTAAACACTATCACCAGGCATGGCTGCTGGAAGAGCAAGAAAGGGCATCATGTCTCTTTCTCGCGTGCCCAGCAGCCATAGCAGTCCCTCTTGTTTGGGCTTCAGTGTGGCTGCAGCCCTGCCAAACGGACCTTTGGAGGCCTGGCACAGCCCATCCCCCAGAAACTGTGGCTGCCGGGGGGAGCAGTCCCTTCCGTTTGGGATTTGGCATAGCTGCAGCCATACTGGAACCTAAATGGACTTCTGGGGGCCTGGCATTCCCCCCTCCAGAGGCTGTGGCTGCTAGAGTGGAGTCCCTTCCCTTTGGCTGCAGCCACGCTGAAGCCCAAATGGACCTCTGAAGGCCAAGGTAGTCTGCCCCTCCCTGCTACTACCCCCTTCCCCACACTGGGTGACACCAACTCCACTATATCACTGAGTGTGACCACAGCATTTTGGACTTTGTGCATTTTACAAACAGTTTCCAAAGGAATCACCACAACGAATAATTGAAATGGGATGTAATAAAGGCATGTGTAGTGAGATCTAACATCTCTAGGGATGTGTCGAGCTGGTACACTAGTTTTAGTTGTACAAATACACTCCAGCCCACTACCAAAACCTAAGCATCCTAGTATAAGAGTACAGCTAAGCTGTGAACTTGATATTTCATGAGGAGTGTAACCCAGTCCAACACAGGTTAAATTCCATCATTGTATCCTAGCCAGCCTTGAAGTCACAATTAAATGGATTTAGACAATCTCCCATGATCCCTGGAGTTAGGAGGCCATCACACACTGTATAATCTTGCCCAAGAAAGGGATATTGGAGACCATTCTCCATTATGGTGGTGTCCAGGGAGGATTTCCCCCCCAGTAATGGCCTTAACACTGCATTTTTTAGACAGGCTGGTAACCTGCTCTCCCACAGTGAGACTATGGAGTTTATTGCACAGCCCCTTGAGATGCTCCCGGCATGGAACGAGAGGGAGCAAGATGGGAACAGAATGGGGGCTATCACACATTTTATTGCATGCCTGATCTGTCCCAGAGGAGACGATTTTCAGGAACTGTTCAGAAGCGTTTCTGAAAATCGCCTCCTCTGTAATGGATCGGGAATGGAATGGGAACTTCCGGTGGCAGTGGTGGCATTCTGGCATGCACTAAAATGTGTGATTGCCCCCATTCTGTCCCCATCCCACTCCCTTTCATCACGCCCCGATCCCATCCCAAGGAGATGTGCGATAAACTTCCTTCACTACCTCACTTACCAACAACTCTCCTTTGTGAAATCGAAGGCTTTCATGGCCAGCATCTATAGTTTTCGGGCTATGTGGCCATGTTCTATAAGAGTTTATTCCTGACGTTTTGCTAGCATCTGTGGCTGGTATCTTCAGAGAATGCTAACCTATAAGAGAGTGGGTATATATACGGTATACTGTGTGATACTGGGTGAGGAGAAGTGATTCCCATATTCATCTGTGTATTGTTCTGTTGTTGATGGCATCCTCAGGGTAGGAGAATATGCAAAAGAGGATTAGTGTCTGCTAATTGGTGATTATTGTTTGCTGGGAAAGCCTCTGACCCTGAGTGGTTTCTCATTTGCATTTGCTGAGTCCTGGTTTTAATGTCCTTCAGGACTGATAGCCAAACTTTATTTACTTTGAGGGTTTCTTCTTTCCTGTTGAAGCTGAAATTCTTATAGAACATGGCCTCACAGCCTGGAAAACCCACAAAAAACTCTCCTTTGGCTGCTTTTATGAGACAGGAAAAACACAGGTCCAGTATGTACATGATGATTCTTACCTCTCCAACAATTGTGTAAGGCTGCATCCAATAATAACAATAATAACAATTGTGTCAGGCTACATCCAATAAGATGGGACAAGCAGGAGCAAAGGTTACATCCACAAGACCTGTATCAACTACATCATCCATATTAGTGAGGATCTGAATCATTTTTGTTCGCAAAATGTCATGCAAATTTTTCACAGTGGCCTATTTACTTGTCTAGGTTCTCCTCTAGTGGGGCTGAATGTAGAGGACCTCTGCCCACTCAGGACATCTCTTCTGGACAACACTGTGCAGATTCAATGATGGAAAGCAATCTCTTCATTGCTACCAATGCCACAGCACAGTCTTTCCTATGGGCTCTAGCCCATGTTAGATTGGACTCACTCTGTTTTAACTCCATTGATCCTCTAATCTTTGGCTCACTTAATTAGTCATTGCCAACTCTTTGGAAAACCAGAGGATTGTGTGGCTCCACTCCATGAGATCGGACACTTTGGTGCCATTACGTCCACTGCACTGGTCATTACCCCATTCTAGAGACCAGCAAGGGCCTCAATAGGATTATCTGCAAATGCAACATGAACCCCTCCACCCAAGAGCCATCAAGAATCCATCCAGATCTATAAGCTTCCTGGGGCAGACTATCAAAATTGGCTCCCCAACCCTGCAAAGGCTCTGAGTTCCAGTGAGCCTAAACCTGCTGTGGCAAAGACTCCATTCAGATTCTTTTCACATGAGAAGAGGAATAGAATTGGAGAGAGAGGAGGGATGAGGCAAGCACACTCCACTGTGACTGGCATCCTAATTGTTACAGACACATGTGTAATGCTATCTTCCACTTGCTTATATATTTTTGGATATTTAGGAAGTTGGTATTACCTCCCTAACCACAAAGTCCTGCAGATTCACCATGTTGCTCTGGTCACCCTTTCATTATCAGCACCTTTCTTGACTGGTGGAGAGTAGAGGAGATCAGAGAAACCATACAGAGAACCCATAGCCAGATACAAATTGAGAACATCATGTGCTGAGACCTCCAGAGGACCTCAGAAGATCTTGATTGAAGATAACCTAAGTCTGCAGTTTGCATCTGGCTATAGGAACATAGCCAGAAGCTTTTCTAATCCCTCTGCCACCCTGTTCCACCAACCGCAGAATGACTATTAGGAGGGTATTGTCAAAATGGCATGGTGAGTCTTGGGGCTGCTGACAGCAGAACTATGGCAGTTTTCCACCTGCACAGCCAGGTGGGATCTTGACTTTTGTGTGTTAATTCAACATGATGTATGAGTTCCTGACTGGAGGAAAAGCCTAAAACATACAGTTGTGTACAAGTACGATTTCCTTTTTTTTTTTTTTTTTAATGATCCTCTGTATGTCTGGACACTTAGAGATTTGTGTTTCTTTGCATTTACTGTAACTGTGGAGGATTAATGGGTCAATAGCTGCATCTGCACTCCAGGAATAATCCAGTTGGGGCACCACTTTTACTGCTATGGCTCAATGCAATGGAGTTCTAGGTTTGCTGGGGCACCAGAGCTCTCTGACAGAGAAAGCTAAATGTCTCACAAAACTAGTATTTCCAGAATTCCATAGCACTGTTACATAGCAGGTAAAATAGCATTAAAATGGATTATTTCCACAGTGCAGATGCAGCCAATATTTGCTATCCTAGCTCTCAGGTATCCCCATGAGTAGCAGGAATTCAGATACCTGTACTAAAACTGAGGGTAAACTCTGTTTCCCTTATAATATTATAATATAAACCTGGTGTGTTGCATTCAGATGGGTTACTGTTTACGTGCCAAACTCCATGATAAAATCTCTTGTAAACTAGTAGCAATTGAGGATAGCCAAATTGGATGAAAAGACTTGTGGGAAAAGCAGGAAAGAAAACATTTCAAGTATATCCAAGGAACTTGACTCTCATTCATATCAGGCCCTGCCAGAATTGTGTTTGTCTCTTTTTGAAAAAGATTCAAACAACAAAGAGACAGCTTTATTCAAAATGAAGGTCAGCATAGTCCAATATTATGCACATCAATTCCACTTAATTAGCTCCTTGTGTGTTTCACATTTCCAATACATTAAATAATTAGCAGTTCTTCCAAACCATTATTTCTATATTCTCTTGAGCAGACTGACTGGCTTGTAGTCCCTTTACATTGCCTGTCTTGTTTTATATAGCAGTTAGCTTTCAAGGCTCAATTCCCTCTTGACACGCTATATCTTTCCTTTTAACATTGTACAATAACTTTGTTCCTGAGAGACAAACAATTTAATCTATGCAATTAATTGGAGTTTATGCAGTCCTCTGTCAGAATCTTTGTTTGCATAAGAGTCAATATTTGAATATATCAATGTGAGATGGTGATTGTTGTCTGTAATTTGCAACACACATGACCAGATTAGAAATCATTATAGTTCAAGACATCCTCTTTTATTGTGCAACCTATAGGTTGAGTTTTGTGAGACAAAAATCATGGTAAAACTGCATTGCAAAACTAAACAAACTTTTAATTTAAGCCACATTGACCACAGTAGAACTTGCTTCTGAAAACACATGAATAGGATTGCACTGTATAGGATTCCTACAGGACCAAAAATGTGCATGGTACAAAGAATAGGTACCCCCAAAAGTATACTATGAAATTAATGAGTATTTTTTTCAGCTAAAACAGCAATGCAATTTTTTATTGGTTATTGGAAGTTATTGGTAATTTGGGCCCGATACAAATGGTGTGGCAGCGGTGATACTAGGGTTAGGGACGGCGCAGCAACCACGCAATCCCTAACCCTAGTTCAGGGTGGCAGCGTAACAATGGCAGCATCCCATGTACATGGGTGCAGCCATTGTGACATAAGCACTATGTGGTATCCGCATGGTGCTGCACATCGTTTACATCATGAATGCGCCATTGGCATATTCGTGATGTCTGCCCCGCAGTGCAAAAAGAACCCAGTTTTTCCAGGTTCTTTTTCCTCCAGAGGGAAGCCACACAGTTTGGTGGCTGCAGCTTCCCTTCGGAGGGAATTAGGCCTCCAGCAGGCCGCCTCTTTGGGGTGGTCTGTACCGCATCTTCATCACATAATTACTAAAAATGGATATTCAATGCAGAATGGTTTTATTATCTATTTCTATGCTATATTTGCCAGGCTCCTAGAGAAATTCAGGATATTTTCACAGAGTATTCAGATGTAAAGTGAAGTATACCCAGCTGAGGGTTCTTCATGCAGTATGTATCCATCCATTAGAGTCACAGGATTAACTACAAGATGGTGCTTAGATACATGACTGAATGAAAAATTTACTCTGGACTGTAAGAACAGAGTACTCATACAGGTCTGTCATCCACTTGAGTCAACTTGTTTCTATTGAAACAGTCTTCTAAAAATCCAAGGTCCTTGTATAAATTGAAAATAATGACAACATATTACATATATTCTCTGGAGATTTTAGAAACCCATTGTCAGCAGCTTTGTTGACAGGCTACATAGGCCTGTGCAGTGTTTCAGCCAAGTCTTCCTGTTGGCAGATGCCTGGCAAGGGAGAACTGGCAGTGACAAATGCAGTTTTCAAGGGCAGACAGAATGGTCATTAGTTCCCTTTAAAAAATCTTATGAAAAGCTCCTTTGGTCAAATAGCTACAGTAAGCAAGCACATATTAGGGAAAGTGAAGGAATTTAACTCTGATTAGTTACACATCCCTGGGAAAATGTGGCAAACTTAGTAGGTTATTGAGTGTGAGCAGAGCCAGTGTGGTATAGTAGTTTGAGCATTGGACTATGATTCTGGAGATCAGGATTCAAATCCCAGCTTGGCCATGGAAACCCATTTGGTGACCTTGGACAAATCACATTCTCTCAGCTTCAGAGGAAGGCAAGAGCAAACCTCTCTGAGCAAATTCTGTCAAGAAAACCCTGTGATAGGTTTGCCTTCAGGTCGCTATAAGACAGAAATGACTTGAAGGGACACAACAACAACAAGTTCCTTCAAGGAACGTCCCCCCATCCGTCAAAACCAAAAGTAAAAATTGCTTTAAAAGCACACCATTGCAAATGAATAATACAATATGATTTATTGTATATGCATCAAACATGTAAATAGTGTTTAGGTACATGGTATGCAAAGATATCCCAGCCAGTTGCAGAGCTTCATCATGGGGAAGGCTGGTATATAACAAATTTTCATATATGGTCACAAGGATATCTTGTTAAGGAATTCTCATATTCTCCATTTTATTGATTATTTTTGTGCCTTTTATGTTATGAAAGAGCTAACGCCTGTTTTCTAAACAAATCTGGATCATTTCCAGTATGGCTGTTCATGTTATTGTCATCATGCTGTTAAGTGACTGGTTCTTTTTCAGCTCATAGGGAATTTATTCATATACTCACGAATGTGTCAGTTTGTATCCTGTATTTGTTTTATCTACACACATTAGAGCTGATATTATTATTGCATGGAATAGTTTGTATCTTTTTGTTGTTGTTTTATTCATGTACAATATGGTGGCTTGCAGTACCATTTTATTCATTTGCAGCTGTGTGGTTCTTAAACACTTTTTTGCTTTTGTTTCTGTTTTTCAACTTCTGCCTTTCTGTATTATTTGATCCCTCCCTCATCAAGCCAGTCTTGCCAATGGAACACATAATGTCTAGTTTCTATATCACAGAGTGATGTATAAAAATTCTGCAAATGAAACTATGATATGGCTCCCCACTTCAGTTCAGTTCCCCTCATTTAAAGCCATCACTCCACAGCTGTTCAATAGCTGGTAGAGAGAGGGACAAAGAGGAATTGGATGTCCTAATAGTTAGATGCTATGGATGACATGTCAAGATCCATCTGGGTCCTATAGAGGTCTCATCAGGAGATGCCATCATTCTGTTTCTGGCTGAGGAAATAGCCAGATGCCTCTTGGATGCCCTCTGCTCTCCATCAGCCACTGAATGTTCATAAAGTAGGGGCTTTAGCCACTTGACAGGGAGTCCAGGGGAGGGAGCTTTGGTGTTGTGGATGAAAGAAGAAAATTCTTACCTCCTCAACAACCAAAGCAAAATATAAACAGGCATAGGTTGGACATAATGTGTAGGCCACTAATAGGATGCCAGCCCTTGTGTCCTATTTTGAGAAGATCACTCAAAGCAGACTGCACTCAGCAGTCAGCCCTCCACATTAGCGACGTTCACTTTTGTGGATTGGATTATTCATGAATTTGATTAATATGGTTTCCAAACATGGTTTTGCACAAATTACACTGTGTCCTACAGAGAAAATGTGTTCATTGCACATTTGCAGAAACAGCCTCAATTTAGTCATCTTGGGGGTGAAACAGACTGCCTCAAAGGAGTGGCTCTGTGCCGCCTCTAGGCTTGCTAGATCACGGCTGCAGAAACTGCACACCACAGCTCAAATCTGCCATTTTCCAACCCTCAAAAGAAGCAGCAAAATGCCACTCCTTTTAGGAATGGGGAAAAAAGGCTCCTTTGCAGCCGTGGCGGCACTTTTTAGTGCTCCTTTTGGTGTGCTTCATGTAGTTACCATTCCACTGGAGCACCACATGACAGCAGCTTAGGGTGGAGTCAGGGTGTGCCCACTCCACCCTGATGCTGGCCCTTTTGGCTGGGGTGTATAGCCTCTTGGCTTCCAGGAGGCTTGATCTGTTCTAGGGCTCATTTGTTAGCTGTCCATGGAATCCTCAGCACTCTTCTGCAGCACCACATCTCAAATAAGTTGATTTTCCTACAGAATACAGTACAGTACAGTACAGAATATTGTTACCTTCTCACTAAAGTAGTACCTATTTATCTACTTGCACTTTTAGATGCTTTTACATTGCTAGGTTGGCAGAAGCACAGTCCATCACTTGGGCATTGAACTGCTGACCTGCCAATCTTGCAATTGTCAGAGTCAGCATCTTAACCACTGAGCCACCACTGTATACAAAAACACACATGTACTTGTATTATTCAGTTTTCAATAATCTTAGCTTGATTTAAGAACAGCAAGACAAAAGGACTCCCTGATCTTGAAGCTGTTGTAATTGTTTACTATCTTTATTTATCCTTGTTTGATTCCTGATTTTTTTTTTAAAAAAGATCACTTTTGTAAATTTCTGAGCTGTGTAATTCTAAACAAGCGTTTTAGCAAGCCCCAGGCACTTAATTCTGATGACGTACTTTGCCTCTTTTGTCTTTGAAGGCTTCCTTTTTGCACTGGCTGTTCCATAGAGGCTTTAAATACTTGTTGAAATTCTCCTTTAAGCAGCAATACATTTGGTACCTTCTCCTTTAGGCACATTTATTAATTTGCATTTCTTAATTAAAATAAGAAATGTTTGCCCACTAGACTAGCTTCATAGTTTCCCAGCAACATGACTTCATTTCATTATATTAGTCTAAAAAACTTAAAAACAAGTTTCACTGGTGTTTTTTTTCATATTTAAAGATTCATTTCCTAATTCTTATTGCTGAAATACATGTCATTGTTGCTGTTTTTCTGCATGATAAGCTTTTACTGGCATTCAAGATATTATTGTGTGAAGATATTATTCTATATTTCCTTTGAAATGAAATAATAAAGACATGCTTTTCCAGAAGATATAGATTTGATAGCATGTTTACTGTGGATGCAGTAAATCTGAAACACTCTGTCTTATCCTAAATGAAACCAAAGGATTTACATGAGCATTAAGCAATAGTTAAGGATGGATGAATCTCTTGGTGCTATTGCAGAGTTTATCTGGTGTCCTTTCACACTGTATAATTATAGTGCTATGATTCCATTTTAACTTCCATGGCAACATCCTATGGAATGCTGGATTTGCAGTTTAAAGAGGGGTACTAGTAATTTTGCACAAGAGAGCTCTAGTAGCTCATCAAACTACAAACTCCAGGGTTCCACAGAATGTCGCTGTGGCAATTAAAGCAAAATCATAATGCCATAATTATGTAGTTTGTAAGAGACCCTAACTAGCTCCAGCAGATAGTATGAAATTCAGGCTTCAGCAGACAATTGCCTAGGAGCATGGGTCCTTAGTCTTAAAGTACTGAATAAGTTAGAAATTCTGTAGAGTAAACGGTAGCTATTTGCAGAGAAAAGAACAGGATGATTGTGCCATGTCTGTGTCTGCTCAGAAAAAGGGATTGTTCCTCTTTCTCAGCACTAGTGAAAGCCTGGTTTTCTCTAATTGTGAGGATTAGGTGGGGCCAGGAGATCTGTAGCTGGACTAGATTGGAACTCTTGTGAGATGTAGCCCTTACATCCGATGATCTCTTTCTCTGCAGTAGTGGCATCTCATCATTTTACTTTTGTTGTGTTGTCATGAGAAAAAAAATATATAATTTGGGCCCAGAATGTCGGACACAATATTGAATTACAACAATGGGAATATACTTGGAATAAAAGGCTAAAATATACGCGATGCCAAAATATAAGGGAAAATTACTATAAGATGTTTTACAGGTGGTATATGACCCCGGACAAATTGGCAAAAATATATGGTGTAAGTAATGAATGCTGGAAATGCTTAAAAGAGAAAGGAACTTTTTTCCACAGCTGGTGGTCATGTGTAAAAGTCAAAAAGTATTGGCGAGAAATACATAAGATAATTTGTAATATATTGGAAATAAAAATGGAATTTAAGCCAGAAGTTTACCGGTTAAATATAATAGAAGCTAATTTGGGGAAAAAAACATGGTAGAATAATTTTTCTTTTAATCACTGCAGCAAGACTAACATTAGCTCATAAGTGGAAGGAGGAAATCATACCGGAGATAAACGATTGGATTGATAAAATTTATGAATTGGCGGAAATGGACAAACTAACTAAAGAGAAATGTCAGAATATTCTGAAATTTACCAATAAACGTAGTTCATCAACAGTGAGTACCTTCAGTAAATAACCAGATATCATTCTCATTACTTTTATTTACAGAGAAAGACCATATTCCATGGCAGAGATGAAAATCTCTGAAGTAATGTTCAGGACACAAAAATATATGACCTGTCCCACAAGGCCTTATACAATCTTAAGATTTTTCAATAAAGATTTTGTACATTTGTTGTAGCCAAACAGTTGTCTGCCTGTACCTACATCTCCAATCTCACATTCTGCAGCAACTGATATACAGAGGGATTTCAAGTGAAGCCTGCAGTGAGATATTGCATTGTGCAGTGCATCTGCTTCCATTCCTGGAGCTTATGTAGAGTCATCCTAATTAGTAGCCACTAATGTTCCCAATCTCCCTGAATTTATCAAATTTTCTTTTTTCTTTCTCTGAGGCAAAGTGCATAGCACCTAAAGCCAGTCAAGTGATTTCATAAAATAATAGAGTTGGAAGAGACCACAAGAACCATCCAGTCTGGCTTCTGCCATGCAGCATTACATAAAGCACTCCTGAAGGATGACTATCCAGCCTCTGCTTTAAACCTCCAAAGAAGGAGACTCTACCTCATTCCAAGGCAGTATTTTCCACTGCTGAACAGCTCTTACCATCAGGAAGTTCTTCCTACTGTTTAGCTGGAATATTTTCCCCTATAGTTTGGATTGTTTGTTCTGTGTCCTAGTCTTTGGAGCAGCAGAAAACGAGGTTGATACTTCTTAATGCATAAAACAGAAAACCCACAGACACCTCTTTCCATCTTTGGCAGGAGTGATACCATAACACAAAGGCAATTTTTTTTGTACTTTCATAATTCCCAAATCCTCTGCCTCACTTTACCTAATAGTACAACTGGTTCTGTACCCTTATATTTCCAATTATATTTTTGTCATATATTACAAATCCCATCTCATAATGAACATTATGTAATCCCTGTAATCAGTAATCTTCTTTCCCTTAGTCATGACTCTGATCTTTTATGGGATCCCTGATATAAAAAGTTAAGTGTGGATTGATTTTCTGCTTTATCTTCCTGCCTAAAGTGAATGCCTGAAGCATGACAGAAATTATTATGCACAAAATATTTATGTAGCAACACATCTTGTTGAACAAAATACTTAACACCACTCTGTCTAACCTCACCTCTCTGTTTTTATCTCATATACCTTCATGTCATCAGAGCAGTACAGGTCACCCTTTTGGCAGTTTCCATCAGAAACTCATTCTTCTCATACCACTGCTACCAGAGAACCCAAAGGCCAATGGCTGTCATGCATAAAACATAGCTTGGGACTCTATTGTTAGACACTTCACTTTAATGAGGAAAGCAACTTAATGAACTTAATGTTAAGATAATCCCTCCCCCCACCTTCCTGCCCCCCAAATTCAATGAAGTGTTGCAGCTCTATTATGGTAACAATATAGCTGAAAAGTAACAAATATTGTATTATATTACAACAGAAACAGTAGAAAAGTATTAAAAATATATACCCTGGGGGCAAGAGTCCCACAGAGGGCAACAACTCAAATTAATTGAGAAAAATGAGTGTTCACTCCCAGCATTCGACCTGTTCCTCACAGTCAGCTGTTAGATATGGCCCAGTTAATTGCAATGTAATGCAGAGCTTGAATGGAAATTAGTCAAAAACTAATCATACATTCCAAATAAGTTATGCAAATCATGAAATATGCACACAGACCTGTTTTGCATAAACATATTCAGCTCACATATTCTGGCTGGCCAGTATTTACCTTTTTGAAACATTTGAGGTCTTCCAGATGGAAAAGGAGATATGGCTATGTGTGGTACATTTTGGTGTAGGAGTGTTCTTCCTATGACTTCTGTGAAATGTTGCAATGCACAATGGCCCAGCACAGTGTTTCAGCTAAGCAGCCACCTAGCGAGCCATGCCTTCTTTCTGGGTAATTCATCCTGTCCCTTTCCCCAATAATCTGTGGCTACGCAGCATGCTTAATCTTCATTGAACTGTCCCCCCCTTCCCTCAGTTTAAGAATTATTTTTCCTCCTTAATATTTTTTTCTACTTTCTTCCCACAATAAATAAAACATTACTGGGATTGCATATCTTCCAACCGCCACAAAATTCACAAGGACGTCACAAGGACCCTATATGAGCCTTGCTGATGGATTCTTAATTTCCCTTTTTGGAGCGGGCACTAAACTCACTCAGCCTGCTACCACTGCAGCAAGCAACACTGTGTTTAAATGTAAGCATTCTTCAGGTGACTCCTAAGAACCAAACATGGCTTGAACAGAAAGATGTAGTAAAAGCTTCTGCAAAGCAGAGCCACACAGTATTGCCTTCATCACCCCCAAAACCTACCTTTTAATGGCTGAAGTCCCCTCCCATCCCCACTTGTTCATTTACTAGGTAGTAAAGGAGGCTGTCAAGAAGCAGCCAACTATGTTCTGAAAACTGGATGCACAGTGATGAAGCCTCCTCCTTGTTCTCCTGGGGGAATCCTTCAGGGCTCCTGGAATATCACTGTTGTTAACATAACTGGATGCTGATATCAGTGTTGTGAACATAGCTGGATGCTTCTCTGCCATCACCACTCACAATGCTCCACCAGCCAATAAATGCTGGGTGGGGGGAGCTACAGGAGCTAACAAGTGGATAATGAGAGTTTGGTCATTGCACGAATTTAGTAGACCTACGCAAGCATATATTGGACTTACAAAGTCACTAATAGGATGCCAGCCTATATTTTGGCATCCTTTAAAAAAATAGCTGAGCAGGCTTTGTGGACATTTCCTATACAGCTTTGTTATCTGAGTATTGTGAGTATCTAGATGGGGAAGAAAGATGCATTGGGATGGTAAGGAGGGAAGAGTATGGAGCAAAAGAAGAAAGTATTCTGTTTTCAACTGATTTCTTTACTTAGTAATGCTGCCTGTGTATGGTTCTGTGTTGTAGTGCCTCTCTCTCTCTCTGTGTGTGTGTGTGTGTGTGTGTGTGATTTTTAACTAATCAATATAGACACAGCTATAGAATGGGTGCAGGAAGGCTCCAGAGATGGAAAGAGCACCTCTGTTTTCCTGGAGTGTCCTTTCTCCAGTCCACCCCCATCCTGTGCCTGGAGGCTTCTGCCATCACAGGGGCATAGGGTAACTGTGGATGAGGGGTAATCTTTCCAGTGGGCTTGGAGCTGGGCAGGCAGAAGAAAACCTATTTATACAGAGGGGGAAATAATGTTAGTGTCATTTTCTATCTGTCAATTAAAGTGTAAGAATTTATTCATGGGCTAAGGTGGTGTAGTGGTTTGAGTGTTAGATTAGGACTCTGGGAGACCAGGCTTCAAATTCCCTTGTGGCCAGGAAAACCTGCTGGGTGACCTTGGGAAAATTACAAACTGCCTTGGATATTCTTCTGATAATATCATACCAAGAAAACCCTATAATAGGGCTGCTATCATGGGTCAAAGTCAATTTGAAGGCAGAGCAATAAAAGACATTGCTGGTTAATCTCTAAAATGCTTGCTTGCTTGTTCATTGTTGTTGGTTTTAACACACAAACACACCCACACCCCAGTTCTTGCTTGGATACAACCTCACTCCTGATGATCCATATGTCTGTCTGTCCATGAGGATGTCTTAGCAAAGGCTAAGTGCTTAACAAACATTTAGTTCATGCATTTTTTTCAGCAGTAAGAGAGTGAGAAAAATGTCTGATAGGGATGGGAGAGAGAATTATTTAAATCTGACATAAAACTCTGGTTTCTGAGGCTGATTACCATATATACTTGACTACAAGTCAATCTCATGGATAATCTCAAGGGCAGATTTTGGGCCTCAAATCACATAATTTGCTATGACCAGTGGATAAGTTGAGGGTAAAACTTGGGGATGTGTAACGTGTAAAGTATATAAAGGATGAAGCAGAGGACCATAATCCTAAAGGACCTACAAAATTCTGGCAGATGTAACTGTTCACTCTAGAGGCTGGATGGATGAGGAGGGAACTAAATTGTGGCTGTATGATGTCTGGGATAGGAAGCAAGGTGTGTGGCTAAGAACATGTGGGTGTAGGATATGTTCCATGCATGTGTAATATAGAATGTAAAAGATGAAGGAAAGAAAATACTGACTACCTTTGCAGTGATTCCAGCCTTTGATTTTAATTTAATAATTTTCCCCAGATCCTGAAATAGCTTGCAAACATACACAGCAACAAGTTTATTGATTAGTCAGCTGACCATATCAGTAGAATACTAAATACAGTTACAAAATACAACATATAAAATATATCAAAATGTCCGCATATATACAAAGAAAACTGAATCACACTTAAAACTCAAATAGCGGGTTAAAATGAACACAGACTAACATACACAAATGTCTCATTCAAAACCTTCAAAAACCAATTCCTCATCTCCAGAATATCGTAATGAACAGTGAAACTGTTCTTCAGTGATGTCATGGGCGTAAACATAATCTGTGCTATCACATTCATTTGAATCATTCTCCAGTACCGATTCATATTGTGTAATATGTAGCAACAATGGATTTGTTTTGGTCAAACATTTTCTCTGAAGATAGTGTTACCTTCTGTACCTCCCATAGCATTGCCAATGCTACATTTCAGGAATGACCTCTTCACCATTTATGGTGGAATTGAATCCCAAGTGTTCTTTACCCATTTTGCTACCAAAACAATGTCTGGCTTCATCAGGTTCCCTCCTTTCATTAACTTTGTTGCTACATATTGCACAGTCGCTCCTTAAAAGGCTTGTTGCTGGAGCATAGATGTTAGGCTACCTGGAATCGCTACTAATATAGTCGTCTTTTTTCTTTGCTTCATCCTTTACATCTTTTGTTACTACACACAGACCGTACCCCACACCAATAGTGATGAGTGTGTTCTTAGTACCACACCTGGTTGCCTATCCCACATGTCACACAGCCACAATTTAATTCTCTTCTCATTTACCCAGCCTTTAGGTGAACACAAACAATTAAAGTTCTTCGGTATTGTTTTCCTTTTGAACATTATCACTGAATGTTCCACCATCATTTCCACCATCAGCCAGTCAAAATAGACTGACTGTGAAATGGGTCTTTTTATGACTGATTGCTTTCACCAGTATTGTCTTCTCATCAATCCTTGCTACAGTTTGATTATCATGCATATCAAAAGTCATTGGGGTCTATGGCGGGATACAGACCGCCACTTTGGAGCAGCCTGCAGGCGCCGCAATCCCTGCCAGATCAGGGCTGAGCAGCCACAGTGGCAGCCCTGGAGACCCTGATCTGCCACTTTTCCAGGCCTCGGGGAAGCGGCAAAATGCCGCTTCCCCATGGCCTGGAAAGGGGTGTCCTTGGGGCTTCAAGCCCCAGGACACCCCAGGGAGCTGCTGCCAGGAGAGAAAGGGGCCGCTCGTCCCATTTCCCCCCGGCTTCATTCCCACAGCCGTTTGGTGGCTGCGAGAACGAGGCGCTCCCCAGGAAGGAGCTCTGTTTCAGAGCTCCTTCCAGTACCACTGAAAGGGCGCCACAAGCAGACTGTATTTTGTCTTTTCTTAAATGGCTTTTAAGAACACTTTGTTGTAGATTTGCTTGTTCTAGCCCATTGAAGTGTGCTGGAGTCCACAAAACCTTATGACAAATAAAACCTCTTGGACAAAATACGTTTTCCTCCCTGCAACAGTCTAACACCTTTCATAGGATTTTGTTGACATTCAGAAGAGGTTTCTTTTTTTAGACTGAGAGTGTGACTTGTCCTTAAACAAAATCTCATGCCAGTATGCACATATGCTTGTTGTAAGAACCCAACACAGCCTTTTTTGTTATATGCTCTTAAGTCTGATTTATGATAACTCTATCTTAGGATTTTCTTGGCAAAATTTATACAGAGAAAGCTTGCCCTTGCCTTCCTTTGTGGCTGAGAGAGTACAGTATGGCTTGTCCAATGTCATTTCAGGGGATTCCATGGTTGAGTGAGGATTTGAGCCCTTATATTCCAAAATTCTAATCCAACAGTAAAACTACTATGTTGCACTTGACATCACCTGTTCTTACCCTGGGTGGCTAGCTTGTTTAGATTGGGTTTGTAATACAGGGGTAGTATAGCTACTACAACTTTGATTCAAGGCAAATGATTAAAACCAATATAACAGATTTTTGCAATTGTGTTGAGCTCATCTTTGCCTTCTTCTTCATCATATAAGCATGTCATATGTTCCAGATTTCCTTTTTTAGCAGAGGTTGCTTCCCTTTTCCTGTTGCCTGTCAAAAATGTGAATTTTCACATTAGTTTAATTTTTAGTATGTACAGTATGTGTACATATGGATTCAAATTACCACTATACATCTTTCCCTCTACCCTTATCTGTCTACTACCTGCCTATTCAGAATGAAAGCATTACTGGATGTACAGCTAGTCACCCTATAAGTAAAAATAGATCCAAAATGATAAATCTGTTGAAGACACATATAAGAATAAAAACTTAGCAGGTGTCTCTTTTGGTAACTATGAAATGCTGGAAAAATTCTTTGTGAGTATCTTGTTTCTGGTATGCAGTATAAATAAAAATGCCTGTGCATAAATGCTAAGCACCATACAGCATACAACCTGCCATTTCACATACTTTATATGTTGACTAGTTGATAACAAACTGTAGAGAAGGCATGCTTTTAACCAAAGGAATCATTGCCCTCTTGTCTCAAAATCAATGCAGGGCATGCTAATGCAGAATAAATGAATGCAGTTTATCACAGACATTGAAAGCCTTTAAACAGTATGTAGTAGACAGGGTAAGATTCATGAAGTGGTTGGTTAGGGAGCTAGGGGATTACAAACATTGGTGAAACGATGGAATGGTTTTCATTGGCGAAACGATGGAAGGTATGAGATTAATGAAAGAATGCAGTTCCTCCTATAGTCTCTCACTTCTATCTCTCACTTCCTTCCTTTCACCATTTACTCCATTGAATCTAAAACCCAAAGGTTATTTCTTTCTCATGTCACTCTGCCCATGGTCTCTATTCCGGTAGAGAAAATCTTATCACTGTTGCACCCAGACTCTCAGAATTCCCACCAATAGATTTGGGACTTTTATCACACCAAACTCAGAAGCCACCACAATCGCATTAATAGGAAATGCAGGCATATCAGGTAGAGGACAGTTATGATTGCACAGTTCTTCCAAACCTCCATGGTTCTGATTCTGTCCTGGCCTCTATCTTCCACACGCCAGCCTCCATAGCCTTGCCTCCCTGCCCTATGACCTTCCCAGCATGCCCTTTGGGCTGTATTTATTTTTGTTTATTTTTATTGTTAGTTCAGTTGTGTTATGGCAATTCATTAAGTAAAAAAAGAAAAGACATTTTAAAAAAGGAAAGAAAAGAAAAAGGAAAAAAACAGCCCACTGGGGAATAGAAAGAGGGAGGGGAGAGGGGGGCAGAACTATGCCCACTCGCATCTCATGACTGCCCACATATTGGAAGTGATTTGGGAGGAACCTATCACACATGCATCTACAGTGTGAAAGCAGCATAATTGGGAGGTATTAATGGGTCAATGAGAAGGAGCACTCCAGGAATGGATGGACATACAGATCAGCTACTGGACAGACATGGTGTCATGTGATAAGGTTACAACCACAGATGCTCTATTTCCACTTTTCAAGCCTTTTGTGATAAAGCCCCCAGTGGTTTTCTCTGTGGTACACCAGAGTTGTAGAACAGATTGCAAGTCCCCCTCTTTTACTATCCTCTGTCAAGTTGCTGAAGACCTTCCTAAGCTAGTTGGCTTTTACCTTTCTGTGCAGACAATCTTTTGATATGATAATGGGTTTTCATATCTCATTCTTCCTTTGGTTCTATTTTATTAAAATTGTGATTTGTTACAAAAGTGACAAAATTCTGTGGTGCCTCAAAAACTAGTACCGTACATTTATTATACCACGACTGGGGATGGAATTTAGAAAGTCAAATCAGAAGGATGTTGAATACTGAAAGAACTGTCAGTGACACAATATTAACACAAACCATTCATCAAATTGTTACTGATAACACAAACATTATGGCATTGGCTTATGCGGTACCACTGAGCAGAATGGGAAACAGAAGGCTTAATCCTTACTGTGCATTATTTTTCTGATACAGTCCCTTGGAGTTTGCTCTCAAAAGCAAAATTGACAGATATCATGTGGTATAATCCAGCCTCCAGTCATTTTATTGCATCCCAGGTAAGTCTAGTTCTACTGTGTATTTTTATGCAATATTGAGATCCACAGCATTTAAATGTGATATTTTGATTAAATTTTTGAATCAGTTTGGCCTTTTCCTACACTAGTATGCCTGTTGCCTAAGAGTCATTGGAACTTTATAGCTTAGTATATCTATGGAAAGGCAAACTCTAGGAGTCTAGACTACAATTTTCCATACTAGGGACCTGCTGTAGTGTGCATTCTCAATCTCTCTCTCTCTCTCTCTCTCTCTCTCTCTCTCTCCCTCCCTCCCTCTCTCCCTCCCTCCCTCCCTCCCTAAAAAACCAGAAACAAAACCAAACTAGAGGCTTTAAGTCCAGTGTCAGTTTTTAAAAAAAAAAAAACTTTTGGCATTTTGGGGTAACAGAAAGTACAACCTACCCTCTGTCCTGCCTTTTAAAGGAGACATGCCTCTACTGGAGACTTCCAGGAGTAGGAATTCTAATTTTTTGCTGGAAATGTTTTTAAATAGACGTGTAGTCTGGGAAAGGGTCTAAGAGGGCCTTTACAAACCATCCTGAAAGGCCAGACTGGAGACAGGGCAGTGGCACAGTGTCCTGATGATGCACATCTGACTCCACCCCCCAGGGCATCCTGACACTGTACACCACTCCAAATGGCACACAGCATCATGGCATGCCTCCAGCTCTGAGTCCAGATGACACAGCACCAAAGGGGCACCATATAGAAATGCCACCACAGCTATGGTGCCCTTTCGAGGGTGAACGAAGGAGCCCCTTTTTGCAGTTCCTTTTTGTACCCTCAAAAGGCCGGATTAGGGACACAGAGTGAGGCTGGCACAGCCCCAATCCAGCACAAAAAGGGGCAGGCAGCTGCAGGCTGCCCCCTTGGGACAGTCTGTAGATCCCGTTAGTGAACCATCCCACACAAAACCAATTCTAGGAATTGCAGACATGTTGCATGCGTCATGATTTCCAAAATAAAGAAGGGTAAAAAAATTATTTTAGTTCATTTTTATACAAAACTTCATTTTTCATATTTAGACTAGAAAGAACTTGATTTTGTTTTTTTTAAAAATGTATAAAATGTGGACTAAACTAAAACTGGCAAATAGATCTGTCCAGGACGAGGACATTGAAATCATTCCTAAAGTCTGACCAACCCCCCCTCCCCTACATCTCCCTTAAACAGTAAGATATTCCTCATGTTTAACAGCTAGGTCACCAGAAGGTAAAACATGAGTCTCTTCATAGTAGAAATAGCTGTATCAGTTCAATATGGCTGGTCACATGAAGGAGAGGCTTTGTTACTGTTTCTTTTAGAAGACTTTTAGAAAAATGTGCAAGTTGGATATTGGGATTGAAATAATTTACATTCAAATGCAAGAGAAAGTGAAACCAACAGGTTTTTTAGGATCCCTATATAAATTGGTTTGGCACACATGCTTTTTCAATGAAAAATGAGTTTCTCAGTTTTTCATTTCTTAGTATTTTAATATTCTGACAGAGAACAAACTTAGCAAACAAATATTCTTAAAGTTTAAATAGAATGGAACTGACTGGATAATGAACTGCCTCTTACCACGAACAGAACACTTATTGAATTTCACATTGAAAAATACTGCTAAAATGTAATCAGTAAATGTAATCAGAGGGCTCTGTGCCTAAACAATAAAATAAACAGCACTTGTGTGCAGTGATGTTATCTATCCTGGCACTATCACTGATGCTAAGATTTTAAAATAAAGATTTCAGGTCCAGAACAATAAAAGAGCAGAACAAATAAATGAACTGAACACACACAAACAATTCTGTGTCCACATGTGATGTAATAGGAACAGGTTCTCAATAGCTGTAAAATATTCAGGTCTGTAAGTGAACCAGCAAGCTATTTTATAAGGGCATAGCTTATCAGGAATTTCTCATATTTCTTTCACTTAACTTCTATTCATTTCGGGATGGTTCAACATATTACATGTACTCCTATGATTGATTTCTCTAAAACTTCCTTTTATAGTGCAAAGCAGCTGCAGGTGGCTTTAGAATGAATGGAGGGCCTTTGAGAGAGGGGTTCCTTGCAGTTTCAGATTTTTGCAGAAAGAATGTTTATACTAGAAAACCATCCAGGGTCAGGGGAAAACTACCCATCAAACAACGGATCATTAAATAAATAGACACTCAACAGACCAACACAGAGATTAACATGTAAATCACTTCCTCTCAACCAAAAGTAACACTGTATATATACCCCACTCACTTCTATGCCAGTATTCTCTGAAGATGCCAGCCACAGATGCTGGCGAAACATCAGGAATAAACTCTTCCAGAACATGGCCACATAGCCTGAAAACCCCACAAAAAACTATGGATTCCAGCCATGAAAAGCCTTTGACTTCACTCCTTAAGTCCCTTTGCTGGGGCCTATTAGACCAATTGCAAGCTTGACCACACTGTACTAAGCTAGATGGGCCAATCCCCAAATTCACTATGAAGTACTGTAGCTTCATATGTTTATATGTTCATACAGAGTACTTCAAGGCTCGGTATCTGTTTGCCTGGCTTCCCTTATTATAGATTGATCCTGAAGCTGCTAATTGCTTCCATCACTGCCCTCCTCACTCCGCATTACTTAGAATTAGCCTTTCTTTCTTTCTTTCTCTCTTTCTTTCTTTCTTTCTTTCTTTCTTTCATTCTTATATTGCCAATGAAATACATTTTGTAAGCATTGTGCAGTACACATTTAAAATGTTAGATTTAAAAACATAATAAATGTAATAAACATTACAGAGGAAGCGCCATTATCACTCCTGTACAGAAGACCATTACTTCTTCAGAGAAAAGCACCACCAAGCAGTGGTGTCCTCATCCAGGGAATCACCCGGTGCACTTAGGTGGGGCTCCTGGGGGCAGGGCTTTCAGGCATAGAGCCAAAAGGGCATCTGTCCACCTCACTCCAAGCCTTCTGAATCCCATGCAGGACCCATAAGGCAGCCCCCGCCTTTTGAGTCCATGTGGCCATTGCTGCACAGGACCTGTAATAATGATGATGATGATGATGATGATGATGATGATGATGATGATAATATAGTTTATTTGTATCCTGCTTTTCCAAAACCTGATCAAAGCGGCTCCACTCACTCCTCCTGGGGTGTACTACCCCCCTTTGGGATGTCACATGATGTGGTCCCCACCACTGCACCCCATTAGTGATTTCACTGCCACCAAGACTCCTGCAGAGAAGAGAGAGACCTCCCCCCATGGTCTTTCATCTCCAAGGCTGCCTGACTGTCTGTCTGCTTCCTGCTGAGTAGGACCACATAGATACTCCCAGGAGCAGGCTCCAGGTTCTCCCAGGACTGAGACAGCAGATGGTGAACATCACCTGCTCACTTGAAAGGGATATAAGAGGCTTCTTGTCTGGGCACATAAATCTAACACATAATACACAACACACTCCAGAATGAAAGCAATTTGACACCACTTTAACTGCTAAGATGCTATTCTACAGAATCGTGGGATTTGTAGTTTGGTGAGTTATTCTACCACATTTGTCAGAGAGCTCTGGTGCCTCAACAAACTACAAATCCCAGGATTCTGTAAGATAGAGTCATGTGTCAAATTACTTTAATTCTGCAGTGTGGATACACCCATAGTTTACTTGTCCATGTAGTGCAGCAAACCCATTTAACCAATTCTGTGTATACCCAATCCAAAACATTTTGCATTCTGGGAAAGATTGTATATGGTGCTCTGAAAGAACCAGCATTTTTAGAAGTCTACCGCAATGTTTCTGATACCGCTTTTTGTCTTCAATGTATTCTCTCAGGTGTAATCTAAAGCAAGTCAGTTCATCTTGCTGTACAGAGGCTAGCCTTCACCATGGAAGTAGAAGCTGTAGTTACATAGATATGTCAACCCTAATCTATCCACAGATGCCTTGCAGTCAATACAACATCTGTCAGAGAGGCTGTTTTGTTTTTAAATAACGTATGTTAATTAAATGGGTCAGAGAAATGCATTCAGCAGGCTCACCAGTGCAGCCTAAAGTGACAAACAGCCAAATCCATGTCACAGACCAGCTTGCGCTAACTAACAAGACAGAAGTCACTCAACTAGAAATAAATGGAAGGTAAGTAAAATTCTTTGTGTCAAGGCTTGGACAACTGTGTGCTCAAGCCCTTGGAAATGAAGTACAGGACCTCTGTTTTTATTCAGAATTGCCAGGTGAGGGAGGGTGTTTGAGGCTTCACTGTTGAGACAAAAAAACATTCAAGGACTTTTAAAATACCTCTATAGGAAATATATATTGGCAGCTTATTCTGTGGAAATCAGCCTGACATGATGGTGGTGGTTTTTCTGAGAATGAGCTGTACAATGGAGGTCACGGTCTCTTGAAGAGAAATAGACCCTTTTGACCTCTGGTCTCCCCCTTTTTACATGCATTCATTACAAAGGAAATGACAGTTGATTTGAAACTGAAAGCCCTTTGAGGGCTTCGTTTGGCTTGCCTCACTTGAAAGGCATTTGGATATTCCATCTCAGCCATAAGAGAATTCTAGATATAGTCCAGCACCTTTTACAGTGTAAAGTTCCACTGTTATTCCTTTTTTATTGTATTACATGTGCAAAGTTCTTCTTAACGCTGTGCACACTGTGTCACTTAAGTTTTTTCTTTTTCTTTTTTTTTTTTTAGTGCCTTACACTTTTGTCTTACTTGGATATAAATTTATTTGGTACATTTGGGATGTTTTCTAAATAAACGACTTGATCCAGGTAGTTAGTCATGAGTAATCATCATTTGAAAGTGATATGTCAAAATCCATTCCAACTACTCTATTCCATTGCTTTAAATGAAATATGCAGTACCATCCTCTGTTTATTTTCTTGTGAGTTCAGTGAAACCATTTCCCAGATAAATACACACAGAAGATCACATAGAAGGTATAGAAATGGGTGAAAGTAGGTGTATGTATAAAATAACACATTAAAATTTATAATTTTCTTCATATTTTGGCTAGAAGGGATTTGAGATTAATTTTTTTTTAACAAATCAAACAAACTGACAGATGTGTCCATCCTAGGATTGGAAGTACTTAGCTTTTAAAATAAAGGGTTTTAATTCCTAGATTTTTAAATGTGGTGGTGTAGTGGTTAAATGTCTGTACTGCAGCTACTCATTCACAAACCACAAGGTTGTGAGTTCAATGCCAGCCAGGGGCTGAAGGCTGACTCAGTCTGGCATCCTTTTAAAGTCACTAAAATGAATACCCAGCTTTCTGGGGGTAATTAGCTTGCATGTTGTAAACAGCTTAGGGAGTGTGTAAATGCCCTGATAAGAGGTGTAGAAATGTACTTGTGATTGCTATTGCTGAATTAGGGCTGTCAGATTTCTCTGGATGGTTTCTTCTCTTTAAACATATAAGCTCCACCTACATTTACAAAATCTGAATGCTGAAGAAATAGAAACTGATACATTTGTTCATCCCTAGTCACAACTAACTTTAGTTGAATCAAGTCCAAAATATTTAGAGGTGATTTGTAAATATTGGTACTTCCTTTGTCAATGTCCATTTTTGGCATTGTCTTATAATCCTGCACTTTACATAGCAAGTACAGAGAAATGAACATGCTTGCCGTTATCAAATTGAAAACCATTCTAACAACAGGGGCTGGAAGCAGCAGTGAGTACATTTATAGTGATATCTTCCTGAGATAAAGAAGAAAGAAGTTTTTTTTTAAAAAGAAAAAAAATATAGCTGTATTAATGACATTCCCAGCAGGGATAGTCAAGCCAGCAGTGAGAATCCTAAACCCCTCTTTCTTTGGGATTGAGTGATTTACACTCTTTTTCTACTGTGAGCTCAGGGATGGATTGTTTTTAAAGTAAGATCTTGTCTCTCTACAAAAGACGTGGTCTTCCTCATAAAGCATCCATCTGGTCATCATTCATTGCAACATTAATGTTTCATCCCTAGCACTTTCCATGGGCATGTTTTATACACATAGATTCACATGGATTGCATAGTAGCAAATTGCAGTACCAGAGCACATTCGTCACAATCTCTTTCCCCTCCCATAATCAGAGGTAAGAACTAACTTGTTTTTTTTTAATCAATTGAATTATCAATTAGGTTGGAATATTTCAAATGGGGAAAATGTCTTCCTTCACTGGCTAGAAAAAGAAAATTCAGAGAGTTTAGATGAGACGGAAAGGAACCAGTAAGTAGTAAGCACTTTACTGCATGAGACTAGAAAGATGAAATGGATCAGGAGAGTAGTGGCTTTCTCCATGCTGCTCCACATGCCATTGTAGCACTTCCATTTTCTTCCCAAGGACTATCTGCATGACCATCTCCCCTTGGAAAGAGAATAGAAGTGCTACAACCTCATGTGGAGAGGTACAGAGAAAGCCACTACTCTCCCTATCTGTTTTGCTTTTCTTTTTGTGTGTCGTAAAGTCCTATGAAACAAAGAAAGGCACATTAAAATAATAGAAAAGCATTTGGTAAAGCAGGAAAAAGAATGTGTTGCTTCTGGGTGAAGTTGGACTACAACTTTCATCAACTCTGATGACTGGCCATATGGGCTGAAACTAATGGGAGTTAGTGTATAGCAACAGCTGGAGGACTACAGGTAGCTTACCCTTCTAATAAAGCCTTTGAATAAATAGTACATTTAAACAGACAGTTATACTGGTGTATCTGTTGAAAACTTCTTTCAAATTGTGACAGAAAATATCTTATTTAAAACCACTTGTAAACTCAGGGCTGAATCTACTATTAATCCTACTTAGAGTAGCCCCGTTGATTTTAATGCATCTACTTTCAGTGGAATTAATGGTGCATTTAGTCCTCAGTATAAAATATTCTCATTAACTATCCATAAAACAAAGAAGATCTAAGAGAAGGTTTCCAGTGCCTTTTGATAAATTTGTGTATCTCTATGGAAAATGAGTATTCCAGTCCATGATTAAATAACATTTACAGATGAATATAAACGACACTATTAAAAGGTAATTTACATTAGTTTTACTTGAACATTTTGCTTGATTGGCCTGTTACAACTCATTGTATATTTTAGATAAAATACCTAATCAAACAAGGAGCCCAAGTAATGCAACTGCAAACATTTCAAGTATTCTAAAAGCAGTTTGTGATGAGAATTTTCCAAAATTTGCAAATGTCTTCAAGAATGTGATGATAAGGACTTGAGGTTTAACAAACTGAATGCTCAACAAAGCAAAAGTGACACATTTGCTCAGCCAAGCAGCAGGCTTTGTGTCTTTACCTCTTCAAAGTGGGTTTATGCCTTTGTGTTCTCAGCCATCCTATCTAAGCTGAATCTGAGTTAACACCTCTTTTTAATGATAGACTCATTTTCTTTAATAGCTTACTTTAGGTACAGAAACATCTTCTCTATTCAAGAATAGTTTCACCTTTTGAATATAGCCCAAGTAGGTCACTTGTTTGGTTCATTCTTTTTAAAAATAATTTCAGATTTTAAAATGCTGAAGGCAGGAGAAAGGGAAACAGATTTATCCATCCATATTTACAAAAACTTTAAAACAAAAGTCACAACCATGAGCCTCATTACAGAATGCTCCATGCTTTGTGCTAATCACAAGTGGCATCCTCCTGACTTGGTTTATTTCTGTCTATAGATGTTCCCAAAATTATTTAATCCAAACTGCAGATATAGTTGCATCGTGGTGTTTAGCAGACAGCTGCTCATTCAATCAACATTCTGAATGCTGTGTTCTATGGACTCCTCTAAGCTGTTTCAAGGATGCCTAAGGAAAAGAGAGGCATGTTTCTCTGTTGGGTGTTCAGCATTAAATGCTTGACTATTTCCTAATGAAACAATGCTGGAAAAACATTGATTCAACACTTGCCTTCTGTTCCACAAGCTTATGTATGAGCCTCTTAGAATCTTAGCTAAACAGCACTATGTGAATCCTCTAATATTGTGCTACTTCCAGCTTTCTTGGAAAGCATTAACAACATGCTCCTTTAAGTAATGCCAAAAAATTTCCAGTACCAGCAAATCAGTAACGATCAAAACTTGATCTTTGTAACTAAAATAATTTCTAAGAAACTAAGCAGAGTAGCATATTTTAAAGACCTAGGCTGCTAAATATTAAGGTAACAGAAAGTTAATATATTGTTAGTTTTTTGTGGGCTTTTGGGCTATGAGGCATGTTCTAGAAGAATTTATTCCTGATGTTTCACCATCAGCTGTGGCTGGCGACTTCAGATGTCATGGAAAGAGAGAATGCTGTCATGGAAGATATATTGTTGTTGTACATGGCAAGAGTGCAGAGGAGTGAGCGGAAAGCCTGGTGAACTACTGGAAGTTTATATAGAAATAAGTCCCATTGACTTTAATGGAGTTTACTCCTTATTAAGTGGAACTAAGATTTCAATGCACACTATTAAGGGATCAGATATAGCATAATCATAAAGGGCACCCTGTATGGGTAATACATATGCATAGACACTATAGTTATGATGCTATGCAATGAATCCCAGCCTGATCCCCTAAATCCCCACTTTCTAGGGTTCATAAATGATCTTCAGTTCAACTGGCAAAAGCAGAAGCCTGTCACATTTCTTCCTCATGCTGGAAATCATTCGTATTAGGGTGAGTGGGAACATCAGCCAGGTACTTCCTGATGAACAGTCAAAATAACAACCTAAAAGCTACTCCGAGAGCTGTTGTGGCCGAAGAGCAGGGAATAAATATGCTAAATAAATAAATAAATAACAGGGGAACAGATGGCCATCAGTCACAGGACGGCACTTTCAAACTAGGGGCTACATAAGTACTGTAAATATGTAACAGTCATGAGTATGTAACTCTGGTTATGCATTCATAACTGCCACAAAGGATTCTGACCAAAGTTTCTATGTTTCTTCTGGGCTGTAATCCAAAACTAGTAAGGTTAAATCCAGTTGTTAGTCCCTACTTTTCCATGAGGGGTACAGTGGGCCCTACTTTTCCATGGGACACACACACACACCCACACAGATGGTAAAAACTGTGGGACCTCAATTTCAACAGAATTCAATGATGATGCAAGCCTGCTCTGCCAGGACCATGTGCATGCATGGCCATTGAAGTTAATAGGGGTTGCCGTCCATGGACTCTCAAATCCACGAACGGCAAACCCATGATTGGGGTGAGTATGCTGTAGTTGCTGAGTACCCACCACTGAGGAAAACACATCCTCACATGGAAGACTGCAACATGGAAGATCCCGTCTCTGATCTCTTTTAAAAATTTTTGCTTAGAGATACTATAGTGTCTCAGTGAAATGACACTGTTGCACTGTAGGTGTACGGTTATATCTACTGACAAAATCAGAAAGGAGAAATTTTGTCTTTCATACCATAGGACCTGCCCAGCAAACCATGCCTCTGTGTCTGTATGTGCCTCCAAATTGCTTGTCAACCTATGATGATCCCATGGATTTCATAGATTTTTCTTAGGCAAGAAATACTCAGACTTGGGTTTGCCAGGTATTAGTAAATATACTTCCTCAAGGGGAAAACTATTGAATGATCAGTAATGTCACATTTTACAGAAAGCTCATTTTGTATTAACTGGAAGCTAGGGACGTTTATTTATTTAGAGTATTTATACACCACACATATAACTTAACTTAAAACAATATTTGGAAAAGCTCTACTATAGATCCAAGTAATCACTACAAACATCCTGTGCCCGAAAAAGGATGGGTTGAGCAGATGCAGAGGTGGCAACAATGACCAAACTCCAAGAAGTTATATCATGGGAGTTCACACATCTTTAGAACATTCTGAAAGAGCCCATGGTTGCCAAATACAAAATATATTAGAAAATTAATAACAGAGCTCAGAGAAATTCCTTTTTTGAACTATGGTTGCTATAATCCCTTCCAGAATTTGGTTGCTAGCCAGAATGACTAGAGAACTGTGGAAATTCTTGTACAAAATTTTAACTTTTCCAGGCTCTATTTATTAGAGGTAGAAGCAGTGGTCATGCCTCTTCAGAATGTACAATTTCTCTGCCTTTTATAAGAAGCTGAATCCTTTATAAAGTATTCACATCCATAGAACAGAGGACAATCTTTGCCATCAGCTCAACAGGACTGGGTTGCCTGTGTCTGGATTTGCTGAAGCAACCCACCACTGAGGAAAACGCATCTCCGCATGGAAGATTGCAACCAATGTATGACCAGCTTTTATCTGAAATACCTAAAATAAAAGTATGTAGGGAAAAGATTACTGAACTACTCATATCAAGGCACTAGTGTGAGTGAAATAAAACATGCTGTGACATTAAGCTATACAACAAAGGGAAGGCAATATGAAGAGAGATTTTCAGAATATACAGTATTGCTGTGTCCTTGAGCACAGAAAGAAAAAACAACCTGGTGATAGAGATGAATTTGACAGGAGACCTCTCCTTAGGGATGTGGGCTCAGTAACGATTACTGAAGGTCTGTAGAACTGAAGTGAACAATCTACATTTTTCAACTTTGAAAAGTGACAAGGATCACTGACTCCAGAAGACTAATACTGTAGTCTTATGTTTAAGGGGCACTATCATAATAAATAAATAAATAACTCCAAAAGGTGTTTTTCAAATTGTGCGATCACAGGCAACTGTTCTCAATCAAATTCACATTATGAAGGAATGCTGCCGCAATAATAATCATGGTTAATCATTGTGCGGCATTTATAGCAAGTAAATTGCTTTACAAAGCTCTCATTCATCTTCAGACCAGCAAAGTAGGTCATTAATTTTCCTGACACTAGCGATGCAAAATGGAGGTTGAGATACACAGAAGTCAAAGAAAGGCAAGGTAGCAAATAACAAAAATAAACAGGTCTCAACAGGTCTCAAAATACCAAAATAAATGTATCCAAAGTGGATCAAAGTTGTGTTGATGTTGCATTCCTATACATGCTTAATTGGGTGGAAATTGCACTGAATACAAAGGTACTTGTGTCTGTATAAACAAGCACATGGATTTGACTGCCCACATACATTTCCTCAATCAAAACATGTGAACTGTTTGCTGTTCTTTATTTTCATAATGTCTTCATCTTCTTAAAAGAAAGCATGCTTTTGAAATTTACCTATGCTCTGTCCAAGGCCCTTTCAACACTGAGTTTCCTAACACCAGATTTCTGAAAATCTTGAAAGATGCTACTAGAAGATGCTTTCAGATCAAAAATACTGCATTTGGAGATCAGCTGACTAGGGACACTTGTCATTTAATATTGCGTCAGACTGTCAAAGATACTAAAAGACAAAATTTATTCAAACCATAGGAAGTCAGAAGTACACTTGTAATTTTGACACAACAAAATTTAACATATTTGAAGTTGAAGCACAAGCTATTTGAAATTACTACTGTTTGAGCCTTTTAGCCAAAAAATCTGAACAATCTGAAGGAGCCAAAGGCCTTGGGAGATGATTTTAGCTACAGCTGGGGGAGGGGGAAGCAAAATGAGGACATTACTGCTCCAAATAAAAATTTGCTCCCCACCGTGAAATTATCCCAAAATTTCTAGCATTGCAGAAAGTGACACACTGAAACTCATTCGCACCAAGAACTCTTCCATTTCATAGAATCATAGAATCATGGAAGGTTTTCATACCAGTGCTTAGCATGGGGTAAGTACTGCCAAAATGCACATGTGTGTGAAAGCCTGGTGCGCTTCCTAAACATCAGGGAATCGTCCCCTCACCTCTAGCATCCCTGAATTGTTTGGGGAGCAGCCATTTCCCATTAACAAAAACTTTGCATTATTTGGAAATGGTGCTCCCTGAATATTTCAGGGATGCTGGAGGCGAGGGGATGATTCCCTGACATTTAGGAAACGCATCAGGCTTTCATGCACATGTGATTCCTAAATGTTTTTCTGGCATTTTACCAGTGCTAACACCATGGTAAGCACTGGTATGATACTCTTCCATGATTCTATGGTGCTTTCTGCACCGCCATTTGGGACGTCCTCCGGACATCCCATTTTAAAAAAGGGGCGTCTCTTATAGACGCCCCTGGGCCTAGTACGGACTCCGTCCGTACAAGATGGCGCCGGCCCTTCTACATGGCCGGCGCCATCTTTGCGTATCAGATGCTGAGCGTCCGTACGCATCGCGCCGCTTGTGACGTAGCGAGCGCGCCCCTGGCGCCTCGCTACGTCGCAAACGCGACGGAAAAAGAAGCTCCATTTTGGAGCTTCTTTTTCGGTCCGCGCGGGAGTCGGGCCGTGTGAAGGCTCCGGCTCCCCCGCGGACCTACTGACGGCGTCCTGTACCCCGCCTATGATTCTATTAGGAATTTATCACACACCTTCAGTTCTGCTACACTCCCATCACCCCAATGTCACCAATCTGTGATGGGAGCCTCCTGGTGGGATTGCACCTGGTGCTAGTAAGGTGGAACACTACCGTGTTCATCATGCATCAAATCATTATTAAAAAGGGGTCCTAACAATTATGATAACGCTTCCATGATTAAAATGGAAGCATTCCACCTTAATAGCACCAGGCACAATCCTACCACAGGGCTCCCATTTCATATTGGTGATGTTGGGGCAACAGAAGCATAGCAGAACTGAAGGTGTGTGATAAACTCCTAAGAAATGGAAGAGTTGTTCTTATGAATGAGTTTCAGTGTGTCACTTTCTGCAAAGCTAGAAATTTGGGGATAATTTCATGGTGGGGAGCAACATTTTCCTTTTGTGAGAAGACTGAGGCAAAGAAGGTGTAGAGTAATTTTGCCTTTTGCTGTGTTTGCCTGACTTTTTCCTTTGCTTGCCTAAACTGTATTTCTAAATGCTCAAATGAAGTTTTAAGTTACTGCAGAGCTAGAAATTTAGGACTGAAAGGATTTTGGGGTGGGGAGTGAGGGTGGGAACCTGAGTGTGTGGAGTGGATTGTATGGAAGGAAATGTTCCTTTAAGTAAGCTGGACCAAAGCCATGTAGGGCTTTAAAGGTAATTACCAACACCTTGTACTGTGCCCAGAAACTAATTGGCAGCTAACTACATGCTATGTTGAATATGTAATATGCAGCTGATTTTCCTTTTTCTTCCATTAGTATAGCATCTTTGTATACCGTTGTTGTTCCTGCTGCTGTGTGCCTTCAAGTCATTTTCAAATTATGTTGATCCTAAGGCAAACCTGTCATGGGGTTTTCTTGGCCAGAAAAGAGATCTGAGATGAAGAGAGAATGACTTGCTCAAGGTCATCATGAGTGTAGCCACACTGCAAAATCAAACAATTTGATACCACTTTAACTGCCATAGCTCTCTCCTGTGTCATCCTAGGATTTGTAGTTTATTAAGGTATTCAGCTTGGTCTGACAGAGAGCTTTGGCCCCTCACCAAATTACAAATTCCCAGATGCCACAGGATAGCATCATGTCAGTTAAAGTAGTGTCAAACTGTTTTAATTCTGCAGTGCAGCTATATCCCTAGTGGGTTTTCATGGCTGAGTCCTGTTCTCCAGAGTCATAATCTATTGTTCAAACTGGCTCTTTTCTATACCATTGTTGTTTGTTTGTTGTTGTCTGCCTTCAAATAGTTTCTTATGGGGACCTTAAGGTGAACTATCATGGGGTTTTCTTGGCAAGACTTATTTAGAGGAGATTTGCCATTGTCTTCCCCTGAGGCTGAGAGCATGTGACTTGCTCAAGGTCACCCAGTGGCCAAGCACGGAATTGAACCCTGATCTCCAGAGTCAAACCACTACATCATGCTGGCTGTTTTTTGCCACCATTCCCATTCTAGCCTCCATCACCCACCTGGGAGCCCTCCCTTGCACTGAGTGAAACAAGGGGTGGGAACATCATAGCTGCCCATTAAGAGGATTTTTGTTTGTTTATTTGTTTACTACTCCTCCATATGGGCAGTGGGAAAAATTATCATAAGGGAATGGTTTATATCTCTTCTATCATAGCATGGTGGTCTTAGTTCAAGTTGAGACCTGTTTGCTCACTTTCCTCCTCATATGCCTTTCCCTCTCTGAGATTTTCCAGTGAATATACTTGTGTCATGCAGCCTGTTTCTGGACAATGCATCATGTGAAGAGCATTGGGAAATAGCCAAGAAGATAAGGGAGCCATGGTAGAAAAGTACTCCCTTTGGCTCTATGAGTCCTACTGCTATTCCACTATTTTTAATATTGGTTTACTTGGTAAGTTATCCAAAACGGTCCAAAAGCCAACCGGTCATTGACAGTCTCTTGCAATATGTAAAAAATATGTCAAAAAGTTTTACAGTTTCACATAATGCAGAACAGAATAGACCATTTCAACATTATAATATCTTCCTCCCCTCTGGAACATGAAATGTCTTAAGATTTAAGCAGCTGGCATGCTACCAAGTAACTGAGGAAGCTCTCTTTGGGGAATAAACTTTGCATCGCAAAGGTAATGACCTCATTCTCTGGAGGAAAGCAGTCCACTTACACATATTGATTTTTATCGTGCTCTGGTAAGCAGATCAGGGGAAAAGGACTGTGGTTTACCTTGAGGATTTAAGCTTTTGTTCGACAGCAAAAAGCAACAATCCATTATGCATAAGTTCTCTCAGTTCCCTTCTATGAAATTCTGCTAAAACTACTTCTGGGAAACATTCACTTTTCTTGTAGAAAATAGCAAAGAAAACAAAGCAACCTTTCTCATGTTATTTAAAGCTCGAGGGAGAAATTGCAGCATCTTTAATAACAAAAGAGAGAAAATGTTTTGATTCCTTCATATTAAAAATATTATCTTGAGATGCATCAAGTGGGTAGCATGTTTGTCCTTCATTTCAGCCAGAACAAAAGGAAAACATCTGACAGATTGAGCCTCAGATCCCCTGAAGTATGGTCACAGTCCAGGGACAATTTTTCTTTAATTTTCTTTAATCTGTAGGGGTAGAGGAATGACTTATATTCCCTTTAAGTGACTTTTTAACATAAAGAAAAATCTGAGAGGTCTGTTGGTATGATTTCTAAGATGTAATCCTTTAGAAGATACCTTAGGCCCTGTCCAGATGGGCCTTTTAGCATGTACTGAGTATGTGGTAGGGTTGCCTCGGAGTGTCCTTTACAGATGCTCCCTAACCCTAGCATGTACTCGTACGTCAAAATGGTGGTGCCCTGTCTACATGGACGCCGCCATTTTGATGTGATGGACATGCTGAGTCCAAATAGCATGGTGCAGCCATTACGTGCTTGCCCTGCTACAGGGCACTTGTGGAGCCCTTTCAGGAGTGCCGAAAGGCGCTCCGAAACAGAGCTCCTTTCACCGCGTGTATTGCTGGCGCGGCCTTTAAACAGCTGTGCCAGCGATAAGGAAGAGAAAGGAGCCGAGCAACCCCTTTCTCTGTTTCCCCGTCACTGTTGGGGTGTCCTTGGGGCATGAAGCCCCAAGGACACCCTTTTCCAGGCCACGGGGAAGCGGCGTTTTGCCGCTTCCCTGAGGCCTGGAAAAGCGGTGGATCAGGGCCTCTGGGGCTGCCGGTGTGGCTGCTGAGGCCCCAATCTGAAGAGAAAAGGGGCAGGCTGCCCCAAAGGGGTGGTCTGTATCCCACCTTAATTAATTATCAGTATTGATGTTGCCAACTAGGGTTCCCAGATGTCAGGCCCTTTAACTTTTTCTCCAGTCTTCTCGGTGAAGAAGAAGAAAATCTCAGGGTAAGAGTGCTGTCCTTTTAGAGTTTGTGTGTTTGTGTCCTCCCTTACTTATTGTTGTGTACCTTCAAGTTATTTCTGAGGTGTGGTGACCCTAAGATGAACCTATCATGGGGTTTTCTCGGCAACAGTTGTTCAGAAGTGGAAGGCTTCCCTTTGCCTTCCTCTGAGGTTGAGAGAATGTGAGTTACTCAAGGTTATCCAGTGGGTTTCCACAGCTGAGTGGGGAACTGAACCCTGGTTTCCCCATATCCTAGCCTAGCACTCAAACCACCTTTGTTTTGCTTTTGATTTTTAAAATTTGAATGATTTTTTTATTTGATTAGCATACTTTTTGCAGCTGTGATTGATAACTAAGGTATCATGCTTAGTGACATCATTATTTATTTATTATATTTATTTGTACCCCGCTCTTCCCCCAGGACTGGGACTCAGAGCAGCTTCACAGCATTAAAAACAGTATAATTAAAAACATAAAAAATTAAATTAAATTAATAATAATAATAAGTAAATTAAAAGGAATTAAATTATTACAATATTAAAACAGATAGTTATTAAAAGAATAAAACATATTTTAAAAAGAAAAAACTATAAATAAGAGGAAGAAAAACTGTAACAAATTTTTAAAATGGCCCAACATCCCAGCCTGTCCTTACAGCAATTCCTTAAACACCTGCCGGCAGAAGGCCATCAAGGAGGGAGCCATTCTGATCTCCCTGGGCAAGGAGTTCCAGAGTCTAGGGGCAGCCACCAAGAAGGCCCTCTCTCACACCCCCACCAACCGTGTTTGTGATGGTGTCGGGAAGGAGAGAAGGGCTTCTCCAGAGGATTTCAGAGTCTGTGCCGGTTCATACCAGGAGAAACAGTCTGCCAAATAGTGTGGATCTGAGCCATGTTTTTATTTCCATCATTAGGGACTACACCTTACAATACTGCCCTTGTAACATCAATAGGACCACTTCCTGTGACATCACAAAGGTTCATCTCCAGATGCTATGTTTTGTCCCTGAAATCTATGGGTCTGGAATAGTCTTGACCTGGGAACCCTATTGCCAACAGTCTCAGTCAAGCCAAACCCCAACAGTGGGAGGACACTCTATCTCAAGTTCACACTGAAAGGCAAAAGAACCCATGTAAATCCAGGAACTGATGATGTGAAATAGTGCATTATATTCCACAGTTGGTATGTTAAAATACAGCATCCCTTTTTGTTTTAGGGGAAAATTTCCCTAAGATGATTGTAAGTGGGACTGCAGCTATCCCATACCTCAGAAAACATCTTGGAATATAATGTACAGCTTTAAACTAAGCGTTCCTGTTATGTCAGACATACTTCAACTTGTAACTGATGGGATTTGTGCCCCCAAAAAGTGATTATTACATTACATTGAACTATGAAATGATGCAACACTCACACTCCTGTTTTTATTTCCTGAGAGACCCTGATATAGTTGCATAGAAACCAGGTGCCTCTTGCAGAAACAGAGTAATCAGTATAAAATGCAAAGCCTGAAATCCTTTGAAGTGGCCTTCTTATTTACCCATCTTGTCTTCTGCTCTGCCATATAGGTCTTTAAAAATGATATTTAGCCTCAGTGGTGTTGTTAGGGGGCTGTGGGGGGTACCGACTGCACCAGGTGACACCCCAGAAGATGGATGACAGCTGATCACACACCCACCTCGTTTTCCTCCTGAGAACAGTATTGTGAGGGGGATGACACAATGGCTTCAAAGGAAACAGAGCACCCTCCATAGTGCCATCACCTTGATGTGCTACAGCAAGGGACCATGCCCAGCCCCGAAGCCCCAGCCCCAGCACTGGGTGACACCCCTTGTGGTGATGCCACTGTGTATCCTTTATAAGCCTCAGAATATCATCTTCTCTGGGGTATTGACATCTGTTATGTCATGCAAAATTAATAATTAAAATATGGGTTTAAAGGGAAATTTTTGCTGGCACACCTGGAAAAAAAAGTGAAAAAACTCATTTGAACAAAAGTTAAACATAATACAGTACAGACATTCATAAATTCTCCTAGGTGTTCCAGCCAAGAAGGTGATGAACTTCTGATCTTGCTTTTTTTCCTTGAAAATAACCTTGTTTTATCAAAATAAACCGACACTGATGCTTGTACCTTTCTCAGCCAGCAACACTAGGACAGGGAGATGAACAGGAGCTGGAGGCAATGCAAACTAACAGCAAATGAGTAGGATATAGATTAACTTAAGAAAAGAGTTAGACAGTACTGGGGAAACTGTGAATATGTTCAACACTCTGATTGCCACAGAATTTAGTAGAATTAGGATTTCAAGGAGGTGCTCACTTAGCAAAAATGATTTTTTAAAAAAAAATTAGAAAGCATATAAATCACATAAAACCCAGTTTCTTGGATAAATGCAAACAAAATGTACCAAGAGATCCTGCCCCCCTGAACTCAGGTTCAGTTCTCTGAGTAAGAGAACATGTGCCATGAATATGAATCATTTCTAGAGAATGATTCAAAAGTTAGGTAAAATAATTACTTGAGTCAATTTCTCCACTATTATTTTAACCAAAATCTAAAGTATTACATCCTAGTAGATGAGGAAAATATTTTTTTCCTGTGCTTAGTAATGTCTATGTGGGGTTCTCCAGAGAAGTAACTAAGTGCCTGACAAACACCTCCTACATTATGGATCTAGATCCTTGGCATCCTCTGAAGCAGTTTTCTGGGTAGTGCCTTCTGAGGTCTGCTGCATGGCCACTCACTGCAGAGCATTAACATGGTGGTACCAACTACATACAGTATTCTATCCCATTATTAGCTATGTTCCCACAATTCCTATTTTTAGATGCATGTTGGAGACATACATAGCTTTGCAAAATTACCAGGTATTATATTTGACATTAATCACTGTTTTGTATTATATGTTTTAATATTGTTGTATTAATATTGTTTGAAAACTTTGGATGTAAGTGAAATCTTTCAGAGTAAATGATATAAACAAACAGCAACCATCCTCTTTTTTTCTAACATGCTTTTTGGATCCCTTCCATTGACCATCAGTCATTAATTCTTTGGCTTTGCTTATCCATTACCCTTCATCAGTTATACTACATCACTTAAATCATCTCTCGTCTTTAGATTTTTGTGGGGTTTTAGGGCTATGTGGCCATGTTCTTCTAGAAGAGTTTCTTCTTGGCATTTCACCAGTATCTGTGGAAAGGAGTTGTGTGTGTGTGTGTGTGTGTGTGTGTGTGTGTATATGTATGTGTGTGTGTGTGTG
>NC_056523.1:275134956-275146394 GCF_019175285.1 Sceloporus undulatus
TATATATATATATATATATATATATATATATATATATATATATATATATAGTGTGACCTGGAAAGGCAGGAGTGATTTGCATGTGTATTGTTCTGTTGCTAATGGCAGGCCTCAGGGTGGGAGGGTATACCCAACTCCTTTCCAGGCAAGCATTCTCTGAAGATGCCAGCCACAGATGCTGACAAAACCTCAGCAAGAAACTCTTCTAGAACATAGCCACATAGCCCAAAAATCCCACAAAAATCTATGGATGCCAGCCATGAAAGCCTTCGACTTCACATCTTTCGTCTTGATTTCTGTAATGTGCTCTACATGGGACTACCCTTGCACCAAAACATGGCAGCCAGATTGGTCACCGGTTCATCCAGGTTTTACCATATAACACCTGTCCTAAAATCCCTTCATTAGCTGCCAATTAGCTTTTAGAAGCAATACAAGGGTTTGGTCATTACCTTTAAAGTCCTACATGGCTTGGGCCCAAGTTACTTGTGGGAACGCCTCTCCCTACACAATCCGCCCCACAATCTCAGAATAACTGGGAAGAATATGTTAGAACATCAATCAACTAGGCTCATATTGACCTCCCAGACAGCCTTCGCAGCAGCTGCTCCAAATTTGTAGAGTGGTCTTCCAGAAGAGATCTGTCTTATTACCTCCTTGGAGCGGTTTAAGAAGGCATTTAAGATGGATCTCTTCCGGCAAGCTTACCCACTTGACCTTGTATGAATCTACTGCATTACCACTTGACAATGAGTTAATTTTAAGAATAATTCTATATATATATTATTGATGTTTTAACGGACTGTAATCCCGCCTCGATACATCTGGGAGAGGGGGGGAAATATTAAAAAATTATTATATTATTATTATTATTATTAAACCATGGTTTGTGATTGGTGTGCAAACCAGAAGCAGGAAACATTGGCCCTGTACAAATGGACCTTTTAGCACGTCCTGGCTTATATACACCCCACAACCCTAGTACATCACCAGGACGTCAAAATAGCGACGCCCTGTCTACATGGGCGCCACCATTTTGATGTAATATCCACGTTGCGTCCAAATGGCGTGGCGTGGCCGTTATGTCCTGGCGCCGCTGCAGGGCGTTTGTGCTGCCTTTTCAGCGGCGCTGGAAGGAGCTCTGAAACAGAGCTCCTTTTGTGCTGTGTATCGCTGGTGCAGCCTTTACACAGCTGTGCCAGCGATACAGAAGAGAAACGGGCCAAGTGGCCCCTTTCTCTCTTTCCCTGCCTCTGTTGGGGTGTCCTTGGGGCATGAAGCCCCAAGGATACCCCTTTCCAGGCCATGGTGAAGCGGTGTTTTGCCGCTTCCCCGAGGCCTGGAAAAGCGGCGGATTGGGGCCTCCGGGGCTGCCGCTGTGGCAGCTCAGGCCCCGATCTGTTGGGGAAAGGGGCAGGTGCAGGCCGCCCCAAAGGGGCGGTCTGTATTCCACCATTGTTTGATAAAAATTGTCAGATTAAGAATGCATAATTATGACCATTTCTCCTGACATCCAGCTAGACTATGTCATGAAGCCACAAGTAAACATGAGAAGATGAAGAGCAGAAACAAATGCAGTCAAGCTGGAAATCATGATTTGTCTGTTGTACATAGAGAGAATCAAACCATGGCTTGATTCCAGATTACATTCAGTTAAATTCTTGGTTCATTATGGAGCCCTGGTGGCGCAGTGGTTAAATGCCTGGACTGCAGCCATTCACTCAAAACCACAAGGTTGCGAGTTGAAGACCAGCAAAGGGCCTAAGCTCGACTCAGGCTTGCATCCTTCCGAGGTGGCTAAAATGAGTACCCAGACTGTTGGGGGGCAAATTAGCTTACTTGCTAATTAGCTTACTTGCTGTTCACTGCTATGATCTTTGGAATAGCGGTATATAAATAAAACAAATTATTATTATTATTATTATTATTATTATTATTATTATTATTATTATTATTATGTTAGGCTTGAGCTAATGATAATTATTCTGCCCCCCTCCCCTACACACATACCAAACACTCAGTCCATTGGATGAGCACCTCTTGAACAAGTATAAAAGATCATATTCATTGAGCCCTCTGGCAAAGGAAGTTTCTTTTTGCCCTAATCAGTAATCAGAGGTGGTCTCTACACTTGTAGTTTTCATATTGCTTGTGAGAGTTAAAACATTTCTAACATTCAGAACTAAATATGCAAATATTTGAACAAATCCGATGTGAACAGGTGTTGGTTTGATGGGTGAATGTCTGTTCACGTGCAAATATTTGCAGCTGTCCAGCTTTGCAGCTGAGCATTTATACAGTGCTTCTATTTTGGAACAGGCCAGTATGAATGGGTTTTCAATTTGACTCTCTCAGAATATTTCCAAAGCAAACATGGGTTGTTTACATTGTTAAAATTATTTTTTCTAGGCAACTCTATACAGAAGATTCTATTCCAAATGACTAAGCTCCAATAACACAGTTAGATTAACAGTTGTTGTCCTCAAAGTATGCAGGAGTAGCTGTGTTGGCTATTTAGAAAATTCAAACAAAAATCCAGCAAACAGTGAAACCTTTATTGACCAACTGAAATGCACAATATACTTGTTGCAAGCTTTCACAGCTCCACGGACTTCTTCATCAGGCAAGATGTTACAAACCAACCAGGATTAAAGTTGGAGATGTTAGTAAGATGCCTGCATTTGTTGTTTATGTCCTATGTTAAGATAATATGGGGAGGGTATCTCATGCAGGCTGGATCTTCCTCTTTCTGGTCATGTGGCAACTGGGAGTTTTTCAAGGTCCAGAAAATTTAAAGTACATTTGTATATTAACAGGACTCTTCTCTTGCAATTCAGTATGTCTCCGTTCCTGTGAGGCCACAGGCTTCTTGTAGGCAGAGGATAATGGATTTTTCAAGAAACATCCATGTTTTTGCATCAGGAGTAATTTGGTAGGTGTGGAGGTAAAACATGCTAATCCAGTCAAAATTTAAGAAGACAAAGTTGTTGTCCTGGTCATTTTAAAGACGCAACAGTGTGGTAATATGGTTATTTGCCTATGTGCATTAAAATGTTGAAATTTATGTTTTTTAAAAAGTAACAAAAACAATTAAAGGTCAGAAGGATATGATTTATAAGAAGACATTGCCAAAAGTGTTCAACTGTTTCCAGTTTTTCCCCTTTCTGTGGGACTGTCAACCAGAACTGTATTCCAGCAAAAGGCAGAAACTGGAGAATACCTATAGACCAGGGTGCGTAATTTTGCACTAGATGGAACAAAAGTCTGACCTGGTGCATGACAACTTCTTATGAACAGCATTTTTAGAGCACATGGCTAAATGTAATGATAAATAAGCTTTGTGTTAATTATTTAGTTTTTTAAAATATTAACTATTATGTTAATTATTTAGTTTTTTTAAAATATTAACTATTAAACTTTTTTAACCCTCCCCCCAAATGCTACCCCAAAATTACCCTTACCAAAGTAAAAAAAATTAAAGTGAAATGCTAATTGTTACTTTAAATTATTGGCCAGAATCTCCTATGTATTACTTTGCTACATAATCATGGTAGTTGCATAACTACATAGTGAATCTTGGCCTGATACCTCCCCACAATCGTCATTACTGGTCAAAAATCACTATGATTGACAGGGGTCTTTTGCCCAACATTCCCACCCACCTGTAGGAATGATCTCCATTTCAACTGGCAGAAATGAGGTGCCTGTTGCAAACTCTCGATTACATGTTCATAACTACTCAATAGGGTTCCAGCCAATGTTGCTGGTATTTAACAATTTAAAATATTGATTTTGCACTCATTACTGAAAGCATTAACAAAATTAAGGACAACAAATGACTTTTTAACAGATTATTTCCAAGCTCTGCTCCCTTCTCATCAATGATGCCTCTTCAGCAATCAGACCTTTTCTGCTATTTCATGCTAAACAAACATTTGCAAACCAGTAATTGTACCTTGGGTTATTCTTATAAAATGGAGCACCTCACACTTAGCCTTATTATAGTTCCTCCCATTTATTTCTGCTCATTATACCAAATTGTTCAGATAGTTTTGAATTACAGTCTTGTCACCCAAAGTACTCGTAATCTTTTCCATTTTCATAGCTGCAGAATTTAGAAGTGTGCATTCTCTTCCATTCCTCATATAATGAATGAATACATTAAACAGCACTGGACCATAATGGAGACTTCTTGTATTCCATTTTTGACATCTCTCTAGACAGATAATGAATCATTTACTCCTCTTCATGTATAATGTGCCAAGGTGATTGACTGAATGATTGACAAGTAGAAGGATAATCAGACTTTATAGAACCAATGGTGTTCTTTAGAGTATTTGAAAGTATGGGGTTTAGATACTTAGGGAAATTGTTTTCTTACATTATGCTAAGACTATGAGAACTATGAGGTCCTCTCTTAAAACAAGAATCTATGGCGTAACTGGAAGAAAAGCTTGTCAGAAACTGGCATGATGTTGGTATGGAGAGGAGCTACAATATCTGGTCCAAGATGCCTCAAGTTATCTGCAGCATGGGGACAGCTTCACATAAGGAGACTGAAGATGAAGCATGAGATATGAAAAACTCAGTAAAGTCTCAGTTGTTTGGATCAACAGCAATGTTATGAACAATTCATTACAAGTTGGATCTTCACATCACAGCTGGTAGACTTTTGCTAACAATATGGCCGTAATGAAATTCAGAGTAAATAATGTTAAAGCTTATTGAATCAATGGGCATAGGCATTTGCATTTCACCAAGGCCTACAAAATGATGGTACCCCCCCCCTGGTTTTGGAAAGTAGATATATATTTGGATTTAAATTCAACATAGCATTACCATTGGGATGTTTGTCCCTCCTCCCACTGCAGCAATCTCTAGAGTTTAAAACCTGTTTGGAGGGTTTCCAGCCCTCTGGAACAGTATCGGGGTGGGGTTGTAAGAGGGAGGGGAACTATGATCGTCTTGCATTCATAAAAGTGGCTGCTAAGAGTGCAATGACCACACTAGATTCTCTCTTTCTATCTTATCATTCTATCTTGTACAGACAGTGTGATGTTGTGGTTGAAATTTCAGCTAGGACTCTAAAAGGCCAGGGTTTAAGTTCTCGCTAAGCCACAGAAAAACACTGAGTGACTTTGGGGCAAGACACACTCTCTTGGTCTCAGACCTTATCTGAAATCCAGATAAATGATATGCACAACAACATTCCCACCATCTACTAAACTACAAACCTGATTTTTAAAAAAATGATATAAGCTTTGTTTGGCAGGACTTATTCTTGAGAAACCTATGCTGGCTCCTCCTAATCAGTAGTGTCACTGTGTGTGTGTGTGAGAGAGAGAGTCAGACAGAACTGGGTAATACCCCAGAAGGGGGTGACACCTATGAAGGGTGGGGCACCTTGTCCCAGCACAGGGGCATTTTGGGCACAGGAGCTTTGGGGGCTTCTCCACCCAGCATGGGGGCTTTGGGGACCTTCTCCGCCCGGCCCAGGGGGCTCCTTTCCCCTCACCCTGGAAATTCCAGAAGCCCTACCCCTCAAACCCCTGCCTCCTGAACCAGGTATCACCACGTGTGGGGACGCCACTGCTACTAATCACTGCATTGTTATTAAGATAGTTGCAAACAGATTTCTATTAATCATTCAAATATTTTTTCCTGGTAATTTGTAGCTTTTAAAAGTCTGCATGAAAATTCATGAATTTTATACAAATTTATTCATTCTGTGAACATGATATATTGTTGCCAACGGTTTCCCTTAATTTTAATGGTTTTCATACCTTCCCCCGTAAATAATGCATTTTGTTGCATTTTCCTTCATTATATGAATTTTTGAAGGCATTTTTGTTCAGTGACTGTACCATAAAATTCTTACAAATATGAATCTGAAGGTAATGAAAGGTGTTCCAGTTCATCTACTGCCTCGGAATTGGAAAATCAGTAAATTCCTATAGGAATATGCATCAAACCAAATTCTCCATAGATTAGAGAGAACGCTTCAGTTTCACTCCTTCAGTAGGCAGACATATACAGCCTTAAAGAAAACTTGAGATAAGCATCTTTTACAAAAATGACAGTCAAAGACACAAACCTATATCAGGCTTCCATGAAGGTGGCTTGTCACTAGCATTTTAATTCTTGTTTTCAAACAACTTGTGCTAACAGCTGCTACACATTTAAAAACTGCCCTTTATCTGAGTTCCAGGATTGTGGATAGAAATATTTACATCACACATGTGATTCTTCTGACATCCTCTGAAAAAAGAAGAAAAGACTCTTGTTTTGGAAATAATTGCTTAGAATTATCTTGGAGTGAAACATACACATTAACAGGATCTACAGTGTGCTTTAATACTCTGCCATGCATTTGGCCAACTGTAGTTTGATGTAATTCCAGATGGCAGTTTCATACTTGGGCCCTTTATAATATCAAATGCTCATTGTGCAAGGTGATTATATTACAAAAAGAAAATAACGGTTGAACAATTACGTCTCAATTACACATGTTTATTGAGTATCTAGGGAATCATCACTAGCCACTTCCTGCTCAGTTAGCTCAGTTATTAGTGGTAAGTACCACAAGAGGGATTTCAAGTGTATGTCAAATAACAGATCAGTTTTTGAGAAAATGACAGCCCAGAGTTCTATAATTTCCACCCACTAGTAATTTTCATATGAGAAATGTAGCCAATGGAAAATAAAAAATAAAAACAAGTTTGCCTTCCAGTCAGTGCAGTTATTTTTTTGCTTCCTTTTCCCCATTGTTGATCTCAAAAGAAAGAAGCAGGAATCAACATTTCAGCTGGTGATTGCCTACAGCAGAACAGACCATTGTAGTTCTGCAGCTATTTTTTTCTTCCTCTATTGTAAGGACAACTGTGTTACATAAGCAGCATGATCCTCTGCCTTTACGTCTTACTTTGCACAGGGGAGAAGAAAGGGAAAGGTGGTAAGCTGCACATTATTGATTTTTTTTAAAGTGCTCATAACAGTGCAAGGGACAAGTGGAAGGGAAGAAGTAGATTTGATAATTCCAGGGTGAGCAACTATGTTAAGTCTAGGGGGCAATTTTCTGCCTTAATGAAACTACTCCTAATTTTAATGTAAACTTGAAAAGCACAGGATCTCTTTTGGGGAATAAAGTTCAGCACCCTGGATAGTTCTTTTAATCCTGGACAAAAACAGATTTGATTCACTGGTCCAAAACACACTGCAGAAATAATCCAGTTTGAGATTGCTTTAACTGTCATGGCTCAGTGCTAGGGCATCCTGGAAACTGTAATTTTTTGTGGCACCAGAGCTCTCTGAAAGAGAAGGCTAAATGTCTCACAAAATGACAATTCCCAGAATTCCCTAGCATTGAACCAGGCTAAAATGAATTATTTCTGGGGTGTGTTTTGGAACACTATCCCACTGGCATGGAAGGCACAAGCCCTCACTGAGTATAAGGCAGCTTTCTATGTTTCCAATCACATTGACATGAAGTAACAACAGATAATCTTCAGATCCTGCTCATGGATGTGAAGATGATGCCAGATGATGCCAGCCACAGATGCTGGTGAAACATCAGGAACAAACTCTTTCAGAACATGACCACACAGCCTGAAAAACCCACAAAAAACAATTATATATAATGCATTTATGATTAAATTTCACAGGAGGAGGCAGGCATGTGGAGTTTGAAGGACAACAGGAAGAAGGAAAGAAGAGCCACTTCCACTGTATGAATTAGGCAGGGAGAAGGCAAAATGTCAAATAATTCTCCAGAATAACTTATATTAATAAGGCATAGCCATGTTAGTCTGGGAAATCGGTATGCAAAGAGATCCTGTAGCACTAACTGAAAGACAGAAGATGGTAGCATGGTGAGCTTAAGCAGTCTCAAGTCCACGAAAACTCATACTACCAACTTCTGTCTTTCAGATAGTCTCAAAGGTGCTTCAAGATTCCTTTGCATACTTATATTAATAAAACACAGTTTAAGGTGAGAACTGTTCCTACATTGTAAAAACAATGTCAAGCGATATAAAAGGCAAGAGAATACTGGGCTAGAAAGCTACCTGGGGCCTATTCACATTATACAATAATAGTGTTGTTATTCTACTTTAGCTGCTATGGTTCTGTGCTATAGAATCCTGGGTTTTATTGTATAGGGAAAGGAATTTAAAATTCTCAGTCAGAGTGCTCCAATGCCTCACCAGACAACGGCACCCCAGGATTCCATAGGATGCTGCTATGGCAGTTATAATGTAATAGCAGTGATATAATTGTGTAGTATGAATGGACCTCAGGCCTGATCAGCTCAGTCTGATCAGCCAATGCAGTTGCCCATCCTAGCCTCAAGAAGTCAAGAGAAAACCTTTCACAGCTTGTTCTTTCTATTCTGCTATTTTCCTTCTTCCCTTTTAAAATTCTATTGCAGATTCTTTCTTTCCAAGTACCTAACATTTGGTTAAGATATTTTCTTATCTACTTCTCAGTATGATAACACAAGGTTCCACCGCGTTCCTTTTGCAACGCAGGAAAGTAAAAATTAATTTTTTTACATGATTTCTAATAGCAAGAGAATTAACTTCCCTCTAATGGGAGGAGGGTGGAATTCTGTCCTTTTATTGCAGAGATATACAATTAAGCAGATGGAGTCTATCTGTCTTTTTTAACTTCCATATTTATTGTACTGCAATATGATGATGTCAGAAGGCCTGACCATTGGTAGCTGAATTTGGTGAGTTACCAATTCTGTTCCTATCTAGTAAGAACATAGTGTCCTGTGGCTTTCATGCCACAGAGGGATTTAATCTGCTCTGTCTTCTCTTCCAGATTTTAACAGGTTCCCCATTTTTCTTTAGAAGAAAAATGAGACAAAACATCCACTGATCATTGTTGGTTGAGGTGAACATTACATCTCATAAAACATACCATGAGAGGAAAGGCAGAGTTTTATAATATGAAAAGGTGTGCATCACAGAAGCATATATCAAAAAATTATGAATAATAACAGAACAGTAGTGTCACAGGCTCACTGGGACACAGGACTTACTTTTAAAAGCTACCCAAGTTATGTAGCACCATGTGGCTCCTCATTTACCTAATCCTCAATTAAAAACAAATAAACAATTTCTGTATAATCCAAAATAACATTCAGTGCTGCATTTCCCTGAGAAATGTGGGTGAAAGAAGGATGGGACCCAAACTTTCAAATCACCTTTCTCTCCCTGCAAGAAAAGGAAGGCTTGAGTAGAGCCTGCAAAAGGCTCTGTGATTGTCCATTCCTAAAGGGGTCTTCACATACAATGATGTAATTGTGAAAATTTTACCAAAACACTTGAAAACATCATCCAAATTCAGAAATAGCCTTTGCAGGTGCTCTTCTAAGACCACTGCTTTATAATTCACAAATTATTATTCCAAACATGGAATGCCAGAAGATAATTCATCAAGGAGAACTATAAGGCACTGCATTTGTTTCTGTGTATGTGCCTTCAAGTCACCTGTTGACTTCTGGTGACTAGATGAATTTCAAAGTGTTTTCTCAGGCAAGGAGTAATCAGAGGTGGTTTGCCAGTTCCTTCCTCTGAAATATAGCCTACAGCACCTGGTGTTCATTGGAAATAATTTACGAAGGAAAAATTAAGATGTACAAACATAGGCTACATGACATGTGACTTCACAGAAAAGATCTAACATTTTTAATAATCCACAAATTAGAGTAAACATGAGTCAGTTGTGTAATGTTATGGCAAGCAGGAGAAAAGAAGAGCTAATGCAACTGAAGCTACACCTACAGAAGTATAGATTCAAACCAATGGATTCAAAGTATAAGAAAACAATTCCAACTGGACCTTAACAATTTCCTGATGGCAATAGCTGTTCATTAATGGAATGAATTAGCTTGGAAAGTGGTAAAATCTCCATCCCTCACACTGGAATATTTTAACAAGAGATTTGATAGCTGTCCATCAGAGATACTTCCTGCGCTGGCAGAGGCTTGGACTAGACAATCTGTGGGGTACCTTTCAGCTCTATAGTTCTATGTGTCCAAGAATTTTAGTTTTCATGGTGAGAAGAAATTGTTTAGTTAATTCCTTTCAACTCCCAATTGCTCTTTTACAGTCCATATTTTTTCTTCTGATGGCCAGGAAAGAAGTGTGTAGAAGCTTCTGATGTTTTTTTTTTTTTACATTATTTCATTCTCTTCCCCAAATAGTGAGGGTTGCAAGTGAGGGAATATGTACATCTGAGTGTCTCTCCCCTGTTTTTTCATCGCAGAGAAGTCTAGCGGCAGTTATCTGAAAATCACCAGAAGGATCAAGTGCAAAAGAGTTTTTTACATGGAGGAAATGTATGAAAAATACTTTCTTTAAGCGATGTTCTCTGTGCATGCTGGAGTCATCATGTCAAGTCTCATTATTAGGCTAGCATGGAAATAACACAGCTTCCATCTGTGAGACCACAGTATGTTCTCAGGCAACTTTAAAGTCTCTGGTCTTTGCTTCTTGTTCACAGTTGTGTTGAGTTAGATTTTCTTTTGTACACATACCTTGTTTGTTACATATGTGTCATATATAGAAAGCAGGCTACTTTGTGGGTGAAAAGACAATGCTTTTCTAGTGCCACATTTAGAAGACTCCAAACACCACCTTGGGTACAGAAATCAAGATTGTGGTATGGAAGTTTGTGTGGAAAGATAATAAAAATAAGGGCAGCTTCAAGTTGCAGCTCTCACACTTATGAAATTCATCAGAGAGAAAGAGAGAGAGAGAGATCAGCATTGATCTAAGTGAAACTCCACAGATTTCCTCAGAGAACTCCTCTGTTTCATAACTGCAATTGTTCCACAGCTTCTGCATCATGCATTTTAATGCTAGCTTTGATGATCATCTAAGATGTTATGTTATGGCATGTACTGCAAAATTCTGAACTATGCTGTGGGAGTTAGGGGCTTGTGTGTTTCTACACAGAAAATGCCAGCATCCCCCAGTTTACCAGGTCAGATGAAGATAAAACCGTCCATGCCCAGAGGGCAGGTGTGAGCTTATACATTTTATGTCAAACTCTGTGAAATGCAATGGTCCATACTATTGTTCTCCCTGCCCCACATTATGCATATGGGTTCCCCATTTTCTAATACTTAAACTTTAATCTTGCTTGCATTGTAGCAAGAGCTAACAAATCAAAGAAATTCTTCACAGCAACATTCTGGTATAAACGACAGGCCTGCAGATGGATTTTATTTGCTTGAATTGCTGTCATTTGAGGTAACATAATTAAAGTCTGACAAACACTCCAGTCTGAAACACACACTTTGATGGAAGCAGGTTTTCTTTAAATCAATGGTTTCTTCTTAGCTAACATATTAAAGAGCAGGCTGTAAGCAAGAGGGTGTGTCAAACACTTTCTGTCATTAGTTTAAAAGATGCAAATCAAGGAAAACA
>NC_056523.1:275146404-275167009 GCF_019175285.1 Sceloporus undulatus
CATATTTGCTATGATACTGCACTTTGAGAAGGAATATTATAGACGAGCTAAAAGAAGTACCCAGTTTCTGAAGGGTAAGAAATCTTAATTCCTTTTTTTCTCATCCCAACTGATGCTTCTCTTTTCTCCCTCCTGTTCCCCCCCTGCTTTTAATCTTTCTAGTCTTTCTCTCCATTTTCACTGGTGCTCATTCAGTCTTTTGCATCTGCTCACTTTCCTGGCCCAATTTATCAAACAGGAGCACTTCCTATCTTTTAACTGTAGAGTTCAGGAGACACAACATTCAGAAATGCCTAGAAGCCCTGTGAAGAAATGAATATCTCAAACCTGTCTTCATCTCCTCTTAGGGGAACTTAGGGACATCTGCCAACTGGAAACCAAGTTCTGCATGCTACAGAAAGGCTTTAATTAAAATTAATTCCTTTAAAAAAACAAAATTACTCCAGAGTACAGCCTTATGTTCCATATATATATACACACACACACACACACACACACACACACACATATCCCCATGCTGTTTCAAATGTCTGGGGCTGCAGAAATAATACATTGCAGAAATAATGCAGGTTGACATCACTTTAACTTTGATGGCTCCAATCAATGGAATCCTAGGATTTGTTAGAATTTGTTGTGGCCTCAGAGCTCTGACAGAGAAAGATAAATATCTCACAAAACTACGAATTCAGAATTCCATAGCACTGAGCCATGGCAGTTAAAGCAGTGTCAAACTGCATTATTTCTGCTGTGCAGATGCAGCCTGCATTAAATAGAATCACATAATCTTAATATTGAAATAGATCCCAAAACATTAATGTAGTCCAACCCCTTACCAATGCAGAAATCTACAGTTAAAGGATTCTTGAGATGCTATCCAATCTCTTCTTAAAAACTTGTAAAGAACCCTCCCACCCTGAGGCCTGTCATTAGCAACAGAACAATCCACATGCAAATCACTCCTGCCTTCCAAGGTTCACAGTGTGTGTGTGTATCTATATCTATATCTCCTTTCCAGACAAGCATTTTCTGAAGATGCCAGCCACAGATGCTGGTGAAACATCAGGAATAAATTCTTCTAGAACATGGCCACATAGCCTGAAAATCCCACAAAAAACTTTGTAAAGAACACTCCAACACTTACTGAGACAATCCATTCCACTTTCCAACAGCAATCACCTCAGTACATTCTTGTATTTCTCATTTCTTGTAATTTGAATCCAGTGGCTCAGGTTCCATCCTCTGGAGAAGCAGAATGCAACTTTACTCTCCATCTTCTGCATGACAGCCCTTGAGACATTTCAGATGGTTATCATATCACTTTTCAATATTATCCAGGTGAAACCCAGCTCTGTGAACCATTTCTTATAAATCCTTTGCCATCCTGCTATGCTCATCTGAACATGTCCTCATTTGCTGACATACTTCTTTAAAATGTCATGCCAAGAATAAGACACAGAAATCTAGGTGAATATTTAGAAAAGCCCATTCTACTTTAGTAATATTTCCTATGTAACTACAATGTAGTCTGTAACTACAATGATTTATTGATCTGTTCTAGAACCTTTCCTAGAATAACTTCCAGCTGACAACTCAGTAATTGTCTATTGCCTCTCTTCACTCATTATTTCTACCCAAGCATTTTCAAAGACCAGAGATAGGGGCTTTAAGACTGCATCGCCAAGTTCCTTTAGTTCCTTGTATGCAGTTTCACTATCTTTACATAACTGCTGGGATGAACATATATTCTCTTTTGTTATTATATAACGGGTAGGCAACCTGCGGCCCACGGGCCGGATGCGGCCCGGCGAGGCCTTGGGACCGGCCCCAGCCTGCTCCTGCCGCCGATTGCCACTGGGGCTTTTGGCCTCTCGCATGCAGGGGCAAGGGGGGCAATTGTCTATAGACGCCTCAGAAACATGCATTTATATTTAAAAAAATTTAAAAAATCAGCAAATTTTTTTGCGTGTCCTCCACTTTTTAAAAAAAAAGTGTCCACCATTTGAAAATGTTGTCCTACATTTGTCCCGGTTTGTTTATTTAAATTTTTTTAATTATTTAATTTTTTTTATTTTTTATTTATTTATTTATTTTTTTTTTTTTTGGCTTCGGCCCCCCAGTTGTCCGAGGGACTGCAACCCGGCCCCCGGCTCAAAAAGGTTGCCTATCCCTGTTATATAACAACACAAATAATTTGTCATCACTAAAATAAAAGGGAGCAAGAGAAAGGTTGGAAACAAAAATACTGGGTGAGTTCCTTGTAACAGTAGTAAATAATAGGCTTTGCCTCCAAGTATTCCCAGATTCAAGTACCAACATAGAAATATTTTTGAGTAGTTAGGAAACTTGATAGATGAACTGGTGGTAGTTTGAGATCAGAGTTAAGGCTATCTCTACTTATTGACTTAAGAATACTAAACCAAAAAAATAGGAAGGTAGTGCTACTCCATGATCTGTGACAAAGTTGTACGGTGTTCCAAGTTGTTATCCATCTTAGGGCTCTGATCAGTGTAGTTGCTCTGATCAGTGTAGTAACATATAATCTGATCTGGCAACGTAACTCTCCACAACAAAAGAATTAGACATTGCAAGGAATTTCCAAATGATGCCCTCTACAACATACCGTATAAACTTAACTATAAGTTGACCCCATGATAAGTTAAGGGCAGGTTTTGCAGTATGGATTTTGATATGACCCGTGGAAAAGTTGAGGGTGAAATTTAGAGCCATGTAACACAGGATGTAAAGGATAAAGCTATGGAAAAGAATGGCAAAGAATGTACAAAATTCTAAGAGGCATAACTGTTTGTGTTCATACTAAAAGCTGGATCGATGAGAGAATATAAGGAAGTCAGTGGTTCCAGGATTGATTAGTCTCTTGCTTTCCCCCAGGAGGTAGTTCCTTTTTATATATAAGAGTTAAAGTTGACTCAGGTTTTTGGAGTCACTTTTTTGACTAAACATTTTAGACTTATACATGATTATATACAGTGGTATCCCTTTGAAAACACTGGAGTACTGGCACCATTTTAGCTGCAGAATGCAAACTTTAACAACTTTAACAATCCATTACTTCACATGAAGAACTGCCTTCCTCAGCAAACATGAATATAATGAAACAGTGATCTTCACCAAAATCTGACATAACTATGTGTGTGGCTGAGCCAACCTTGAAGAGACATGGCTATATTTATCTATTTTTCAGCACTTTTAAATTTACTCCATCTGTGGCAGTTTTATTTGTTTGGTTTGAAATGCTGCACAGCTGTATACTCCTTTAAATAGATCATGGATAATAAATTAATTAGTTAAATGGCATTTTGCTAAGCAATAGAATTTTGAAAATTTTAGTTGTAGAACCTTTCCTTTGTGACTCACCTTAACAGAAGAGGAATTCCACTTTAGTTTATGTGTTGGATCTAAACTTTGGATAGACTAATGGTCTAACTCAGAATAAGGTAGTTCCACATAATCAGTACAAACAGACAACTGAAAATAGTTATGAACACTAAGCCACCTGACCTGGATGGCCTCTGTTGCTTTGTCTCCACTGTCCATGTTTTTAAAACTTCAGAGCCACAAAAAGAAAAGAACAAAAAGAAGAAAAGATAAATGCTCTCAAGTGGACACATAATCTCATTAGCATCTGCACCTTTGAGGCACAATATGTGCAATCTTGGACATGAGGCATTTCTGCCAATGTTAAATTCAAAGAAGTAATTCCTATGGCACATTGACCAACATGATTCTGCTATCCAAGCTGATGGCGTTTTTTTTAGATGTGGGGAAACAGGAAAAAACATCTTGCATTTCATTTACTCTTTGCATACAGTGGTGCCTCGGGTTACGAAATTAATTCGTTCCGCCATTCCTTTCGTAACCCGAAAATTTCGTAACCCGAAAAGGCTTTCCGTTAGCACTGGAAAGCCTATAGCTGCACTTTGCAGCATTTGAATTTCGCGCCGAAATGAATTTCGTAACCCGAAAAATATTTCGTAACCCGAAACAGTTTTTGTCAATCCAACTTTTTCGTATCCCGGAAATTTCGTAACCCGATCATTTCGTATCCCGAGGCACCACTGTACTAGCAACCTGAGAAATATTGACATTAACTGTTTCATAAGACTGCATACATGGTGGAATGCAAAAGGCCAGGAGATATGCAACATTGCTCTATTCCACAATGGGACGTTTGATTAATTGTTGATTTTATAAATGGCAGCATAAAAACTAAATAATGGGGACGACCTAGGCATCAGATAAAAAGATATTCGATATCAATACTCCAGAGATGCTCCTCTTTACTAAAACAAATAGGCAGAATGTCTCAGGATTCCAAACTGGATATTCAGAAATAGGTGTGCAGTTGATCCCCAGATTTCTAGTACTGCAAAGAGTGAGACACTGGAAATTGTTCCCCTCTAAACTCTTCTTGGCTGTGTTAGCATTCCTCTGGTAATTTGACTGCCATTATTCTTTGAATGCCTAAATTGCATTTCTAAATGCTCAATTTTAGTTTTAAGTTATTTCAATATTTGAAATTTAGGGAATGTAGGAAAATGTCATGGGGAGACCTCAATGCCCTAATGCCGTGATGGTGAACCTATGCATGCCAGGGAGAAGAAGGAACAAGCACATGAGTGCCTGTTCTGCCTCCTCCCTGCTGTTTCCTGGCCTCCAGTTGTCTTGAAGACACAGCTGGAAAATGGAAAATGGCACTGGGGAGAAGGAGCCACAGATGCACATCATAAGGGCTGGGGGAGGAGGAGTGTAACTAGCATGCGCCAGTTCCTCCTCCCCAAAGACCTTTCCTGGCGTTTAGCTATCTCCAGAGGGACAGCTGGGGGGAGGGAAAGGTCCAGGAATAGGAGGACCAGATGCGTACCCACTCCTCCTCCTCCCCATAGACCGTTCCTGGTCTCCAGCTACCTCCAGAGTCTTGCCCGAAAAGTCTTGCCCCGGAAGTCTGGCCTTTGGAAGGCAGACGTCCCACCTCTGGAGGGTGGAAGCCCCATCCCAGCACACAGCCCCACCTCCAGGGGACAGAAGCCATGCCCCTGGCATGCAGCCCCCCCAAAAATTCACCATCAGTGCCCTAATGATTATTCCACCTCCTCTAGCTATACCCCTACCTTGTGGCCCAGTTCATTATTATACCAGGAGCCCAGCTGCTGCTTTTATAAAACTCATTCTTCATCCTTTAAATTCCTAACATATAGAGTTTGAAGAATAAGGCAGAAGCATGCTTAATATTGATATCTCTGCTGAACAAGTTATTCATCCTTATCTATATATATTCTCAGAGTAGAGACAAAAGCCAGTGCTAATCCTCATTGAAATGGTTAGTTGCAACTAATTTAAGGGCCATTGATTTCAATGGTTCTATTCTAGGTATGCCTAACATTCAATGTAAGCCATTCTGCCATTAAAATCACTTGATGACTCTAAGGCACATCTCTAAGACTAATATACCCTACATAATGTTTAGGACAAAATGTATGAGGGACAGAGAGAAGAGAGAATCTCTTGGTTCCTTGACAACCAAGAGATAAATATAATCTAATGTGAGTTTGTCATCTTAAATTTTGGAACAAATATAAATGTCTCAAAAAGCTATTACAGTACTTAAGTGCAAGTTTCATTAACATTTTGGGTTATGTCAATGCTCACAGGCAGTAAGTGTCCAGACAGGCAAGTTACTGAAGGAGGAGGAGCTAAGGATAAATCAATGCAGTCAAGAACAAGCACAGATAATCTACAAAATTGATGGAAGATGAAGGAGGTGCATGGTCAGGGTCTCAATTGGCCCAGAAGTCATTATACGAAGGCAATATCCAGATAGCCAAAGCCAAAAAGGAGTCATTACACGTAGCCAGTCCAGAGGTCAAGAAACAGATGAGCTCTGACACCACTGGTAGAGACTGAATGGTTGTGAGCAATGAGAATTCTCAACAGCTGCTAGGAGATTTATAATGTTTGATTAGTCAGTGTTTCCTATTTAACAGACATCAACTCCTACAGAGTGCATTTCCATGAAAAGAGCAATGGGTAAAAGATCCAAAATCAAGAGTTTTGAATAGTGTTTGTTCCAACTCTGTAAACTTGTATTTATAATTACAGAAATTTTCTTTAGATATAGGCTTGGGATAATCATGCATCTCCTAATAGGAAATACAATAATACAAAGTGGGGTCAGACGTCTTTTCATAGTCAACTTGTACTATACACCAGATGTGTTTGTCCCAACACCATTTTCACTCATCCAGGAATGGGAAGTTGAGATTTTTTTTAAAAAAATGTTTTTTAATTGTACCGTTTTTAATGCTGTGAAACTGCTCTGAGTCCCAGTCCTGGGAAAAGAGCAGGATACAATTAATTAATTAATTAATTAATAATTTCCAATTGTCATGCATATTAAAAGTGTGGAAGTGAAACTTTGTGTAAACTATGCCTGAAATGTCTTATTTACTCAGCACCCTATTAGTGAAACTGTTACGATATTAGTTTGGTAAGGTGCACATAGCATGGCAGCTAAGTTTCTAAATCTATATTGAATGAACACTGTTCCTTCTGCACAATAAGGTGCTTCAAGAGCCAGCAAATGGGCTCAATCCATTTCATATCTAATGGCTTGTTGACTAATGAGAAGAAGCTCCTCTTCCTCCCCCCAAACCACAAAATCAAAGAACAGTAAAGCACTCCTCAGTCTCCTCATTATCTTGACTAAAAACAAATTACAGTTGGCCTTCTGTATCAACTGATTTTTTATCCAGGAATTCAACCATTCACGGTTTGATATAGTCTATTAAGAAAACCTTGGTTTTGCCATTTTATATAAGACACACCATTTTACTATGTCACTGTATTTAATGGGACTTGAGCATCCACAGATTTTGGTATGCACAGTGGGTCTGGAACCAAAGTTCAGCAGATACCAAGGGCCTACTATATTAACAATTTAGCAGGAAAAACCAAATCTATAAGATATAAACTTAGAAAGCATCCAAGTTAGGACATGTAATTAGGTACAAGATACAATACACATACATATTCTTGTGAATAAAAGGCCAAAGATGTTACATGAGGTGCCCCTCCTTCCTTCTAGGTTTATATTATAATTTAGTTTAAAACTCAAACAAAAGCCCCTACACACATGTTTGTTTCAAGAAATCAAATATATTTTCCTTTGAGCAAACAGAATGTGATTAATTTGTTGTTAACACAACACACATGGCACAGCACATAATGGTACACATCAATTCCTACTGAATGTTGGATGCTGCATACTTGGAGAATTAAACCTCCTTTTTATATAAGGCTGGTCATGCAACCTGTCAAGTGATCTGTTGAACTGATTAGTTATACTGGTAAAGTGTTAACACTAGGGTAACAAAGGTTGTCATTGACTGGTCTCATATTAAAATATTACAACATACAAATGGTATGCTGCTTCACGTAACTACCATATATACTTAACTATAAGTCGATCTCATGTATAAGTCAACGTCTTATAGCAAAGGGGGAAAAAGCCAAAGGAAGCATAACTGTTTGTGTTCACACTGAAGAGAATAGAGGAATGTTAGCGCTTCCAGGACAGATTACACTCTTGAGTTTCCCCAGAGGATGGTTTCTATTTTTATGAGAGTTACAGTACAGTACTTACATTGACCCATGGATAAGTTGACTCAGATTTTTGGGTCATTTTTTTGACTAAATTTCTAGACTTATACATGGTTATTAGATTTCACCCCTTGCCCTCTCAAGAAGTAGTTCAGAATAGCATATGGTACCTCCCCTTGCCTCCACACTGTATGCTTACAACCACCATGTGAGGTAGTTTGGACTGAGTGAATATCTGAAAACTAGGTTCCAAGTCTGACTGGGTTGTTCTATTTCTGGCGGGTTATAGACCATTTTAAAATGGTTATAGACCATTTTAAAAAAGGGGCGTCTCTTCTAGACGCCCCTGGGTCTAATACGGACTCTATCCATACAATATGGCGCCGGCCGTTCCACACGGCTGGTGCCATCTTTACGTATCGGACGCACAGCGTCCGAATGTGTCGCGACGCTAATGACATCGCGAGTGCGGCAGCGGCGCCTCGCGATGTCATTAGGGCACCGCAGAAAGAAGCTCTATTTTGGAGCTTCTTTTTTGCTCCGTAAGGGAGCCGCGCGGTGTGGCTGCGACGGCTCCCTTACGGAGCAAACGACAGCGGCGGCAGACCGCCTCAAAGCGGCGGTCTATAACCCGCCCCCGATATTTCACCAACTAGACAGAGGCCTTTGCAACTGATTAATGGCCCAGTTAGCTTTCAGTTAAAACAGGTGAACACATAGGCAAAGCTTCACTGAGCTGTTGGGTTTGCTCCCAATATCTGCAAGGATAGGGAACAAACTTCTCTTTCTCCTTCCCTTGCTAACAAATTATACTACATTGAAATTAAGAAGGGAGCCAGCATTGTCATTCCTGGAACATTTGCTAGTATTTAACCACAGTCAAATGACAGACAGTGAACTAGAAAACAACAACAACAGACTGGTCTGTTGACTGGCATTTCAACCATGCTATCATCATATTAAAAGCTCTGTCCCAGCCACATAATTACCATCACTTTGACAAAATTTTCCTTGTAATAGAGACCAGATGGATCCTTACAACCTGCTTTTTCTCCATGTATTAACATAAAGGAGAATTATAGATTACTGTACCAGTAGTACATGAATCACTGCCTCAGTCAAATCTGATCAGATAATGAATGTTAAGTGTTGGAGGTGCAGACACCAAAGAGATGTTATTATTCATAGTTGGTGGGACTTTCCAGATACATTTTTGTAGGGAGGGAGTTATATTTGTAATAGCCACGATAATTTAGTATATCATAAATCCAATGATAATTTTATAAGGCTATGTGGTTGAACCAGAAAAAATAAATTACTTCGAACTGCAGAGATGCCTCTCCTGCCTTTCTTGAAGAGTGATTAAGATTTGAAAACTGCAGAGATGACTGAGGCTGCATCCTATACACACTTATCTGCAAGTCACACTAAATGGGCTCATTACTGCACAGAAATGCATGGGACTGTACTGTAACTTAGCTAAATATATTATTGATTTGTAAGATTTACACAGAATGCATACTTTTTTTTAGACCAGAACATTATTAACTTTGAAAAGATACAATTTCACTATTAACAAATAAAAATGTTTTGCCTTGATGTAAATGTGTACATCTTTCTTTGGCTTACTATTAATTGGGCACACTTTCCCTACTAATTTGTTATGGATATATATTGGTTTGTTAATGCAACGTTCTTAACTTACTTTATAAATTTTGACACGTTTTGCATATGTTAGTTTAGAATCGATGGATCCTTGCTCTGATGAAGCAGATTCTCACAGTGCCTTGAAGAAATATGTGTACACCCCACTGATTCTTCAACATGTTGTTGTGTTGCAACTTTTAAGTTGAAATGGATTTAGTCCTACTTGCTCTAGCCAAGATGCTTAAAATGGTGAAAGTGCTAATCATGATTTATTGTGGCACAGAAATCAAGCAAGGAAAAACAAACTGGCATTTGGAAACAAATGTTTAACACTCCATCTCAGTCTGTCTTTTTCTTAAAGCTTTCTATATCTGGGTCCTGCAATATTTGCTATTCTTTTTGGCAAAATTAATGTCAAGTTGGACAATGATTGTTGGCAAATAGCAATGTTCAAATTTTTCCACAGATTATCAACCACATTTAGGTCTGGGCTCTGACTGGGTCATTCTAACATTCAGGTTCTTGTTTTTAAACCAGGGTCATTGTTTTGTGGAAGATTAATCTCTACCCCAGTCCTTGGTCCCCTCTACCCAATTCCTCCAGAACTGTCCTGTATTTTGCCCTGAAATTCAATTTATTGAGGAGACATGCTGCTGTCACCATGATACTTTATCATGGGAATGATGTTCTGAAGGCAAGAATGCTGGTGGCTTTCTGCCATCCATAGCGTTTCATGGCAATGTCAGAATACTGTACTCAAATGTGATCTCATCAAAGAATCCTTTCCACACATTCTTTCCCACATGCTTTTTTGCAAGCTCCAAATGTGCTTTGATATGGGTTTGACTTTCTTCCTGCCACAATCCCACAAAGTCTAGCTTTGTGGAGACCCTGGGCAACAGTGGTCCATTGAGAGTCTTCATCTTAGCTGCAGATCTTTCCAGCCTTTTCAGTTTTCATTGACCTTTTCATTACTTCTCTAAAATTCTCTTTACTTGGTCACTAAGCCTTTTCTAGGCAATGATGGTTAGCCATATTCTTTGATTTTTGTAATAATAGAATTAAAAGTACTGGGGTGTGTGTGATAATAGTTTGAGACTTTTTAAATAACCAAATCCCAACTGGTGCTTGTGCAAGTTTTATCACAGAATCATTTTATTATTCTTTATTTTCTTTCTTTATTCTTTATTCTTTTTTTATTTTTCATTTTAATAGATCTTGGTCTTCCTGATGCTGTATGTTTAGCAATGATCTTTGGGCCCTTCCTTTGACAGAAAGATATCTTTTGCAATCACATGACGGTGAGACTTTACATAGATGGATTCCATTTGTAACTTCTGAAAGCACTGGGTTGTCGGTTACTCGGGCATGCAACGGCAAAAGGAGTGAATTGAGTACAACAACCAGTTTCTTGTTTACTTAAATTTTATACATTACAGATATCTGGCACCTTCAGTGTTGCATATTTTGTAGAAGCCAAATAGTAACACAAGTGGTAACAATGCCAGTTAAATCCATTTCAATTCTAGTTTTTTTTCCAATTCCAGGTTGCAACAAAATATGAAGAAGTCATCGTGTGCATGTGTATGACAGAATACTTGTACAAGGCACTGTAAGAATCTCTGCTTCATCAGAGCAAAGGTCCATCTATATTATAAATTGAATGTACATTTAAAACATGTCCATTAAAAAGACCCTGGACCAGATGGGAAACACTCCAGCACTCAAAAGAAAAAGGGGACCTAAGTTTACCAGATCTCAAAATCTATTATGAGGCATGTGGAATGAATTGGATATGAGAATGGATAACACTGAAAAAAGATTTCCTCTCTCTGGAGAGAGTAGATTTGAAGTTTGAAATACATGCCTATTTGTGGTAAGATAAACAAAAAATAGTCAAGGAATTTGATGACCACTATATAAGAAAAGCTCTGCTGAAAATCTGGGCAAAGCATAAGAGAAAATGGTGTTCCAAAGTACCATTTTGGATTTCTATGTATGAAGGTTTCTTCGGTAAATGGAAAATGACATCTGAAAATTGGTATTTATATAAAGATCTAATTAAAAGAGACAAAGGAATAATGACATTTAAATCAAGAGATGAGTTGAAAGATTGCCAATGGTTTCTCTATAGACCAGGGGTAGGCAACCTTTTTGAGCCGGGGGCCGGGTTGCTGTCCCTCAGACAACTGGGGGGCTGAAGGCAAAAAATAAATAATTAAATAATTTTTTAAAAAAATTAATAAATAAATAAACCGGGACAAATGTAGGACAACATTTTCAAATGGTGGACACTTTTTTTAAAAAAGTGGAGGACATGTGAAATAAATTTGCTGATTTTTTAAAAAAATGTTAATATAAATGCATGTTTCTGAGGTGTCTATAGACAATTGCCTCCCTTGCCCCTGCACGTGAGAGGCCAAGGGCCCCGGCAGCAATCGGCAGCAGGACTGGGCTGGGGCCGGTCCCAAGGCCTCGCCGGGCCGCATCCGGCTCCCGGGCCGTAGGTTGCCTACCCCTGCTATAGACAGTTGTGAGAAAGATATCTAATGGACAATAAATTATATGGATTTGGATCTGAAGTTAAAGAACTAGAAAAAAGGTGTTAAACAAGGATTTTCACAAGATCAAAAATTCTGTAAGACTGCACAGCTGGAATGCGGAGCAAGAAGCTACTAAAGAGGGAATGATCTTGTGGGCACAAAATACAGGACATGAAATAAAACTAGAACTTTGGGAGAAATCATGGAAAACATTTTTTTCCAGCTTCACAAACACCTTTAATTTGTGAGAGAGAACATTAATTGAGACAATGGAGAAAGACTAACAGCAATAGAACAAATCTGTTTCTATTGGTCTTTTAATTCTTTCAGTCTTCTAATGGCAGATTTCACTGTAAACACTTTATGGTATGATTTAAAGGAAAATTATTATGTTATTTTGGTGGAATCTCACACAAGTTAGATTAGCAAAAATGTATAAAAACAAGAACCTCTATGTTGGAAATGCAATTAAATTTCGTGAAACCCCCCCCCCCCCCCAAAATCTGGTAGAAATGTCCTTGTGCAAAAAAACTGGCTAGCAATTCATAATTCAATACTACAAATGCTGAAGTTTAATTTTCCAATGCATCTGAAATTGTACTTATTACATTTGTTAGAAGGGAAAATTAATCAAAAACGAAAAAGCTTTTATTGTACATAAGAGCTGCTTGTATTGTTTATGCTAGGAATGGGAAAAAACAAACTACCCCAACAGTTGAGGATTGGCTACATAAATTACTTGATATATTAAGCTTGGTTAAGCGAACAATCCAACTCTATGATTCTATGATTGTAGGATTCTAAGAGTGGAAAGAGATATTATGATTTTGAAAGTTAAAATGGGGTGATTTAGTGGTACAATATGTAGGAAAATAAAAATACTGGAAATATGAGAAAAGAAAAATGATGTGAAGATATATATATAGAGAGATACATAGGAAAAAAGAAAAGGCATTATTTTCAGAAAGGAAAAATAACCATATGATAATCACTTAGCTGAGAAAAGGAAGTCAACTATATGTTTTGTTATTTTTTTCAGTTAAAAACAACAACAGATTAGATGTCATGTATGTCTAAATATTTTGTTTGCTAATGTTTGTAGATGTGTGTTTCACAATGCAATTGTCTGTTTGTTTTTAAATGTTTTGTTTTTTTTAATAAAAATTATCAGTTAAAATATTTCCATTAAAAGTAATGAAATCTGTACAATAGCCCACTATTAGGAATTTTTGTAGATAGATCACGAAGGCATTTAAGAATAGTTTTCACTTACTGATGGAAGGCCAGAGATTAGTTAGTCTAATCACCATTGGAATTCCAGTGCTTGAGATCTACCACCAAGAAACCTCTATTCCATGCCCCCACCAAATATAACTGAGGAAGGCGGGACCAAGAGAAGACCAACCCCAGAGATTTCAGAGCTTGGGCATGCTTGTGTGTGTAGAAAGACTTCCAGACTGCTTAGTCCAAGCCATATAGGGCTTTATAAATCATAATCAGTGCCTTGATTTGTACTGGAACACAGATGGACAGCTAGTGGAGCTGTTGCAAGGAACCCATCTGTTCCTTGTTAGCAGTCCCAATTAACAATCTGGCTGCAGCTGACATTTCTGAAGACTTTCCAAAGACATCTTCATGTCATGCCCTGGTGGTGCAGTGGTTAAATGCCTGTACTGCAGCCACTCACTCACAAACCATAAGGTTCAGAGTTCAATACTAGCAAAAGGGCTCAAGCTCAACTCAGGCTTGCATCCTTTCAAGGTTGCTAAAATGAGTACCCAGATTGTTGAAGGCAGTTAGCTTACACTTTGTAAATCACTTAGGGAGTGCTTATGTGTACTGATAAGTGGTATAATAATATAATAATAATAAAGATTTATTTATAGTCCGCCCAATCATGAAGAATCCAGGTGGGTTACAACAATAAAACACGTCAATTACAAGAGTTAAAAATCAAACCCTAGACCTACCTCCCCCCAATGTACTGCAGGTATAGAAATGTACCTGCTATTGCTATTGCATTCTATAGGCAGAAACCCAAACATATCAAGCCAAACAATTGTAACTAGACATAGGGACACTCTAGGATCTCTCTCAAATAAGTTCTTTACAACAGAGTAACTTATTTGAGAGATATCCTAGAGTGTCCCTAAGTCTAGTAATAATTTGTTCTGCTAGTTGCATGTATCCCACTTTATGGACACAAAAACGTTGGCAGATTCCTATTCTGTGTAACTTCAGTTAAAGGAATATATGAGGGTTCCTTTTCAAACTAGTTCATGGCATCCCAAACATGCCTTATATAAACTACAGCTTCACTGATTTATACCCGGGTTATACAGTTACCACTGTAGTCAAAGAAAGACCTGGAAGATGTCTGGATTTTTACTATCAGGATATTTCCCACTGTTTGGCTCAAAACAACAACAATAACCCCAAGTGATCAGTGTTAGGAATACTGTAAACATTTATTTGCATCACTGTCACAGACCTACAGTGTACATCCAAGTTAACCCCTCTCCAAAAAAAACAAAAAAACAAAACAAAAAACAAAACAAAACAAAAACCCACATCAGTCACATGGTTAATTAGATTTGGCAAGACAGTGCTATTAAATGAAAGACTTGCTGCAAAAAAAAAAATCACATAAATAAGTTACTACATTTGACATACTTTAAAAAAAGGTTGTTAGGAAACTCACAAATGTATTTCACAACGGAAGACCACAATACAGAAAAGTAGCAGAAAATACCCTGTTTAAAATAGGTTTAAATTTAGTGTGCTATTTCCATAGGCTTGAACTTAAAATATTTCTGTATATACAAAAAATAGAGTAAAATGTTAAGAGTTTATTGCAACAAATTAAAGGATGCCATAATATATATATACCCTCCCCCCAACCCTGATATTGGCTTCTTATTCCTTCTGAACAGCCTTCTTCTGTTGCTCCACGATTGAAAACTTTCCCCAAAAGGCACACTTATCTAGAAAAAATAATGAAAAAAAGTTAAATATAATCTGTGCAAAGGAAAACATTAAATTTAATTTAACATTTCTAAACCAAATCTCCTCATCCAGTTTGAAGCTAACAATAGGATTTTACATCATTACATGCCTCATGATATACTTAACATTTAACATAGTTTCTGTGGCCAAAACTAGGCTTTATGTACACAAATTATTCTGCCTTAAATACCCTCCACAGAAAAAGAGACTCATTCCTCTTGAGTGAACAAGGAGAAAAAAAGGGCTAAATGTGTCCAACTTTATTTGGCAATATGTTTATTTGCCACCATTGGTCCAAAAAATGGGAATCCAAAAGTTTCTGAGCTTTGGATCAGAATAATTTTCTCCCTCATTTAAAGGGTAAGCACAGAATTAATCTGAGAGACAGGTTCAATAACTGTGAAACATAAGATAACTGACTGGTTAGGATACCTGTGCCTCTTTCTGATCCTATGTGAAGCAACAGTATTCAGACCACTGTGGACCGTGAAGTTTTGAGCTTACTTATCTATGCTGTACGTACACTAGCTACTACTTATGGGATGTGTGCAGTTTAACATAGTTATTCATGGTTGACAAAAATAGTTGACATTGTTTTTATAGGCATTTGGCATTTAAGAGAATTCAATTTCCTAAATATCTCCTTTACTTATCAAGTTGTGACTTTGAATGATTAAAAAAATGGAATTTACTTCTCATGTTTATAGCATATATTGTTGGACTACACCACATAGATAACGGCACATTTGGACGTGCCCTTCACAATGGTTTCATGCTTTGTAAATTAAGGCAGTATATTACTTTATACGTAGTGCTCGTGTGGAAAATTATCAGCGCTATCCAGTCTTATCTACATTGATGAGCACCAGCATGTATGATTTATTACTAAAAAAAAGAAATATACATACAATGGGCCCTCCTTATACACAGATTTGCCATTCGCAGATTTGAGCATCCTTAGATGGCTAGCCTGTATTATCCCCAATGGCGGCACGCAAACAGCCATGCCACCATTAGGGACAAAAGACCCTCCTTCCCTCCCTGGTTCCTTCGAGGCTTCTGCCCTGGCTTGGCTTTAGGGATGGAATCTGCTGCCCATTCAGCTGGGGCCGGGGCTGACTCTTGAGTCTTGGGAGTCCTGTCCCCAGGCTCCTATGTTGGCCAGAGGGAGCTCGTGCCAGTGCATGGGTTTCAGAGCCCAGAGGCTCCATCTGTATTAGAGTAATGGGAAACAAGAGCATTCAGGCATGTTAATTGCATTCTGGAGAGGGACCTTGGAAGATTGTCCAGTTTTTGAGGGGAAGCATTAGCAAATGCAGCCGTAAAAGTTCAATTATCTGATTGTTCCTTCCTATGGAAAATAAGTTGCCTTCATAACAATGAATGTTCTTGTTATTCCTCTTATACTAAGAATACTGGTTCAGTTATTCAACGGAAAAAACTGTGTAGCTATCAACTTAAAATGCATTGTCTGAACTGTGTTTTCAAAGTTATATTCTCTCTTTTTAATTAATATTTTTAAATTTTACAATACAAATCGTTACACTTTCTTCATACAAATGTATGCTATAACACTTTATTTAGTATAAAATATCACCTCAGTGCATCCCTTCCCCGGAGCCATTCCCATCCATATACTCCAACCAAAATTTTAATGTACAGTGGTACCTCGGGATACGAAATACCCAGGTTACGAAATTTCCGGGATACGAAAAAATCCCATTGGAAATAATTGTTCCGGGTTACGAATGTTTTTCGGGTTACGAAAAAAATTTTTGGTGCTTTTCGGCGCTTTTTCGCACGAAACGCGGCTTTTCCCCATTAGCGCCTATGGCAATTCGGCTTACGAAGGCTTTTCGGGTTACGAAAGCGGCCGCGGAACGAATTAATTTCGTAACCCGAGGGAGCAGTGTATCGTGTGAAGGTAATTTTCCATCTTCTTTTCTTAATATAATATAATCTTCCTACAAATCTCCTACTTATTTTAACTGTTATTTTATACAATTGTTTTAATGTCATTCTGGTTTAATCTCCTTTTAGTATTACTATGTTTTTATACTGGGGGGGAGAGGGATAAGTTTTTTTAGAATTTTTAACTGTTTTATTATTGTAATCCGCTTGGATTCTGAGTGATTAAGCAGAATAATAATAATAATAATTATTATTATTATTATTTCAATAAATTTTTCCATATTTCATCAAAATCATTTCTTTTCCATAATCCTTTCTTCACTTTCAATTTACATGTTAATTTATCATTATCGCTATTTGCCAGATTTCTTTATATTATATTCTCTATTATAACACATACACTAAAAGGAGTTGCAAGTTCCCAAACACTAGAATTAAACAGTCTACATTTCTGCCCTACTGTGTAATTTTAGTAGAATTAGGTAACAAGCTATGTAGGCTAAGAGACCTGAATCCTGGTTACAAACCTTCGAGGATGATTGGCATCAAATAGTGTTGTATCATCTTCATCATCATCTTGTTCTAATGGTGTCAGCTCTGTATTTTCTATATTTGTGTCCAGAACCCCATACCTCCTTGTCTTTCTATTTCTTCGTCTAAGTCTAAAAAATATAATGGCAGAAAAAATAGCATGACACGAGCATTAAGAAGAATCAATTCTTTAACACAGTACCTATTATATCTCAATGGCAAATCAAAATGACATTGACAACATATACAAGCAGGAAGTCTAACTGAACAACCCCAAGAAAACCATTTTTGAGAATGAAGCATTATGTATTCAGCACATTAATCCATACTAACATAAGACTATTAAATAAGATCCTGCACTAAGCAATTTGTGAAAACCTGTATTACATGTTTCAATTCAACCTCTGGAAAATCTGTTTTATTTCTGAAAGTGAAGGACATCAGCAGCATTTAAAGGGAAGGAAATTAGTTCAGAACAGTGTACACTGATCTACAGAAGGTTCTCCTATGCCAAACAGGCATTTTCTTTGTCTCGCCTCTTAGGATCTCCCACTGAATTCCTCTCGCTCTTTTACCTTTCCCACTGTTTCCATACACATTTTTTTTACTCCACTATTAAAAAAAGAATGAAATTACAGGAAAAAAAGCATGTGGACAAATTAAACAATTTCTTTATTAAAATATTTATATTCCACCCTATATCTTAAGATCTCAGGGCAGCATATAACAAAATAATGTTAAATGTTTCGTTCTTGTGTGCTTTCAAGTTGTTTCCGATTTACATCATCAACTACAAGGCAAACCTACTATCATGGGGTTTTCTTGCCATTGGATTTCCTTCAAGGCTGAGAGTGTGACTTGCCCAAGGTCACCCAGTGATTTCCATGGCCAAACAGGGTTTCCATGCCTGGTCTCCGGAGTTACAGTATACAAGCCACACTGTTATTTATTGTAAATAAATAATTTACAACCATACAAAATGCAAAACATAGTATAAGACAATTGATAGTCTAAAAGCATATTAAACTATTAAACACGTTAACATAAGTTAAATAAAGCACTTGTACAAACTAGATAAAATCACCAGATCCTGAAATCCTTTAATGTAAAAAGCTTTTTTTTTTAACTTGGCACTAAAATGAACCCAACATCAAGTCTCCAAAGGGAGAGCATGCCATAATCAGGATGGTACAACATTTGTATAATGCACTGCTGTGACACTTTTGTGAAAGCAAGACACCCAAGTGAACAATCAACTTGTATAGGTAGGAAGGAAACATTTTCTTAAGGTAATTATAATTTTTGTACTTAATGGCTGCATTGGTGTAAACAATAAGACTGCAGGATTTGGGGTTATTTTAAAGGGTATGTGAATTAATTAAGTAAACAGTATGAATAGTCCTGCATTGTATCATGCTTGTTCATAATCCTTCAGTAATGGTAAAATAGATCATGGCGGCTCTATTTCTATCTTTGTAATAAATAATACTAAAATAAAGTAACTTCTACTCAGAATCATTGGTGGCATAACCATTAATAGGCTGGTAGCCCTGGTGCCAGCAACATGTAATGGGACACCTGACTTTGGAAATAATAATGCATTACTAGCAACTGTAATATTTAGTCCAGTGCAAATATTAATAAAATCATAAAGTCAAACTATATTATTATTATTATTATTAACCTTTATTTATGAAGCGCTGTAAATGTTGCAATCAAATTACAAAGAAAATATGCCTTATGTAAAAGAACATTTTAAGCAAAAGAACAGAGTTGGCGGAGGGGGGGAATCAAACTCCTGAATTTTTCTGAGGTTCATGAAACAAAAAACTCAGTTGACACAATAAAATTGCCCCTTCAGTTTTGAGCATCCTGTTTTCAGAAAATAGATTACCGGTATTCCTTGAAGACAGACTATAATGAATTCACAAGATGCAAGCTTTTCCACCAAGATCCTTGCTAGTTATACCTTTCAATTTTACAAAAATTGCATTTTAAATTGTACCCCAATGAATGAACTTATATCTACATGCATCTTCATATTTGGAGTTGGATCTAGAGAAACGAACAGACAACAGAATTAAAATTGGCTTCCTTGTCCCCTCGCTTCCTTGGCAGTCTCATTAAAAAAACGCTCCCCCAGTCAGGAACTAAAGGAGAATTGGGAGTGTCCAAAAAACTAGACAGAGCAGTTTATGGGAGAAGGAGCTTCCACCTCTGAGACTCTTCCTTTCCCCCTCAGTCCTTTGCACCATAGCAAGGCTAGGCAGCATAGACCCAAAACAGACAGGCGAAAAGTGCCGGCCTTGGGCTGATCTGGGGGCGTGGCATTCAGATGATACACACCTCTGGACTGAATTGATGTTGCACCACAGCTGTCTGTGGCAACCCAAAAAGGAGCAAAAAAGAAGTGCTCCTTGCTGGTGGTCCGTGGCAGCAGCTGGCCTCAGGGCTGCAGCATCTAGTCACCGCAGTCACATGCCAAATGGAGAGCAATTGGGGCAGGAGCGGCTTCTGGCCACTCTTTTCACCCCACCTGTTCAACCTCATAGTCTGCCAGCCTTTGGAGTATTTAGGGGACTGGATAAAGTCAGTGGAAGTCAACTTCTGCAAGCTATATTCCACAGAAACTATGGGTATTTTTTTATTTAAAATGTCCTTTGTTATTGTTGTTGTGTTGTGCCTTCAAGTAATTTCCAATTCAAAGAAAGCTGTCTGTAACAAGTTACATTACTGAACATTCAGTGGATCTCCCCTTGAGAAAGTATATTTGCTAATAACTAGTGAAACCACAGTTTCTTGCTCAAGAAAACCCTATGAAATTCGTGGTCACCATAGTCAATAGGCAACTTGAAGGCACATACACGGAGCTTAATTTCAGAATATAATAATTCTGCTTAATCAGACCTACAGCAAAACAGCCTATTTCTTCTATCATATTGCATTACATGTATGATACATATTTCTCTTAAGGCTTCCCTGAGAATTCAACTGAGTGGTAGTAGGTATCTGTAAGTAAATATGTATTCTGTGTAGATACCTTGAGGATATTCAGAAACTGACAAGGAAAGCAACAGCTGACACAGATATTTTGTTTGTCCTCAGCATCACATTCACAGATCTACTGACTCTGAACCTGTAAAATCTACGTAATTATCATGGCTAATATATAAATTATCCCCCATGTATTTATCTAATCCTCCTTAAAGCAAAGTAAGCATTTATTTTGCTATCACCACATGTGGTGCTAACAAATTCCCTAAGTTAATTGTGTAATCTGCAAATTTTGAAGGGAATTTGATAACAAATTCTAGACAATCAATTTAACTGCGAGACTCCTGAGTTCCAGC
>NC_056523.1:275167109-275172799 GCF_019175285.1 Sceloporus undulatus
TTATTATTATTATTATTATTATTATTATTATTATTATTATTATTATGACAGATTATGCGCATGGTTTGGGCTGGAAGGGAAGGGAAGAGGCTGGCATCCTGGGGGGGAGGCAAGGGCTTTGGAGGTGGCATTGGGCTGGAAGCGAAGGGAAGGGAAGAGGCTGGCATTTGGCGGGGGAGGCAAGGGATTCGGAGGTAGCATTGGGCTGGAAGTGAAGGGAAGGGAAGAGGTTCCAAAGAGGAGAAAATGCTGGGCTGGGAGTGAAGGGGAAGCTAAAGGCTGGCATTTAGAGGGAAGGCTGTGGAAACCCATGACTTTGGGGGAGTCACACTCTCTCAGCCTCAGGGTAAAGGCAATGACAAATCTCCTTGGAACCAATCTTGCCAAGAAAACCCCAGGATGGGGTCATTTTAGGGTTAAGTTGACAGAATATGTGAACACTGCCACTAGATTTTCAAAAAAGGAGGGGGGAAAGCACCCATTCAGTTGGCCAATGGTTGTAGGATATGTCACCTTTGAGGAAAGTGGAAGTGAATTTGATTGACAACAAAGGAGGCTCCATTTTAGAGCGGTACTGCAAATGTGAATTTCAGAGGGGCAAATTGCATCGATCAAGGTAAAGGGTAGTGGGAGCTTCTTTCTGGGTAGATTCGGTACCAGATTAGCGATTCCAGACAGGATCTTCCCAGGGCAAATGAGCAAGTGGGAATGGGGCCAATGTAAACCACAAGTGGGTTATTTTACAGGGAAAAAATGTGATCGGGGCAAATGTAGTGGGCACCACACTCCACTGTCCAATTGATTCATCGATTCAGATAGCAAACCGCTTTTTTTGTACATGGGAATGAGGCCCTGGTCTCTTCCAATTCGCTGAACTGAGCAGAAGATGTTGTTTAAATCTATGGATCAATAGTTAGAAAGCTGCCACTATATATCGTAAAAGTACAAGTTAGTCTTGAGTAATGCTCAGCTATGTACAGTAGCAGGAATGATTTTGGCCAAATATTTTCCAAGCATTTTATAATAACAAACTATGGGTAGGTTTAAATGTTGTTTCTCAGAACTTAGTGTGAAGTCTTTCTTTCTTTTTTAAAAAAAATCCATGTATGAATAACTATAGCATTAGCAAAGCCTGTGTCTGACAATCCTAATGTACTTTGCGTTTCAAAGAGCACTTTTTAAACACCTCAAATGGAACTAGATTTTTTTTTACTCATCTATCCCCTGGGTATGAATGAAAATTGAAGTGTCATTTTACATCTAGGTGAAAATGACAAAGTATCTGAACACAAGATCTCACTATTTTTCTTGCTCTATTTTTTTAAAAAAAGCAAACTAGGTATTTCTGAAAAGTGTCAGACAGCCCCAGAGTATGAAATTTAGTGTCACTGGGGGGGGGGGGGGGGGGGGGGAGGATAACTGACAACATTAGGAGGAAGATACATAAGAAATATTGACCTTTAATTCACCTTGATAGTGTCCTGCTGTTTGAACTGTAACTGTTGTCACCAAACAAGTTTAAATCAATCAAACAGCTGCCTGATCACAAGTGAGAAAAAAGATTACTAGCCTAAGTTAGAATCATAGTTGGAAGAGACCATAAGGACCATCCAGTGCAACCCCTTGTCATGCAGGAACTCACAATCAAAAAACCTCTGATAGATGGCCGTCCAATCTCTGTTTAAAGGCTTGAAAGAAGGAAACTTCATTACACTCTGAGACAGTGTACAGTGCACCTGCATATACCACTATACAAGGCTTCCAGCATAAGTGGAAGCCACGTGGGGAGAAAAACAATGGCGTGTACCGCCACACTGCTGCGCCACCACATGCATGCACCCCATTTTTTCCAATTGGACATGAGCATACACTGATTTTCCCTTACACAGGGGATCCAGAACAGATCCCCTGCACAAAGGGAGGGCCTACTGTATTCCACTGTCAAACAGCTTTTATTGTCATGCAGTTCTTCCTAATGTGTTCCTGTAGTTTGAATCCATTGCTCTGTGACCTAGGCTGCATGCACACTGCAGAATAATCCAGGTTCATCCCATTTTAACTATCATGGCTCAGTGCTATGGAATTCTGGGAACTGTGGGTAGTTTTGTGTGACATTTAGCCTTCTCTGTCAGAGAGTTCTGGTGCCACAACAAGCTAAAATTCCCAGAATTCCATAGCATTGAGCCATGACAGTTAAAGTGGTGTCAACCTGGATTGCTTCTGCATTATGGATGCAGTCTCAGTCTCTGGAGCAGCAGAGAACAAGTTTTCTCCATCCTAAAGTCACTCCACTGGCTGCCTATTAGTTTCCAGGCACAGTACAAGGTGTTGGTTATTACCTTTAAAGCCGTACATGGCTTGGGTACAACCTATTTAAGGGATCGTCTACTTCCATACAATCCACCCCACACACTCTGGTCCTCTGGGAGGAATTTATTGTAGCCTTTAAAGAACAGATTAACTGCAGCCTCCCAGAGGACATTCTCTGCAACTACTCCCAGGCTGTGAAATGTCCTGCTGGACGAGATACATAAAATTACCACCTTGGCCCCCAACCTCTGGAACTCGCTGCCCGTTGAGCTCCGCTCGGCCACCTCCCTGGCCCAATTTAAGAAGGGGTTGAAGACATATCTTTTCGAGCGGGCTTACCCCTGACTCTACCCCCTGGTATATTCTCTCACCCCTCCTTCGTCAGCTGGTTGAGCTGGCATGAGTTTGCTTGTTTTTATTGTAATGTTTTAATGTATTTTAGTATGTTTAATTGTATGGATTGCTTTGTTGTACACCGCCCTGATTTTTAGAAGGGCGGTATAGAAATAAATTTTTTTTATTATTATTATTATTATTATTATTATTAGACAGCTTCAAAAAAGCTGTCAAGACGGATCTCTTCCAGAAGGCCTTTTCCAAATAAATTCCCCAGCCACAGATTGATTAGCCCCTCACACCATTTATTTACTACCACCCTGCCTATGTTATCTTTATTATAAATTGATTTTAAAACTCTTTTAATTATAATATATTTAATTATTTTTAAGAGAGGATATTGTAATTTTATGTATTGTATTGTATGTGGATGTTTTAGTGTAAGCTGCTGATTGTCTTCCTACAGAAGAGCGGGATATAAATAAAAGTTTTATTATATATTTATTTATTTATTAATATGACATCCTTGCAAATATTTGAGTATTATTTATTTATTTATTTTTATCTTGCCTTTCTCTCAAAACGGGACCCAAGGCAGCAAACATATATAAACATAACAGTTAAAATTGTACAATTAAAATCCTAAAAATATAAAAATTACAAATATATGGCTATCATGTCACTTCTTAACCTTCTCTTCCCCAGACTAAACATACCCAGCTCCCTAAATCTGTTCTTCATGGAGCAAGATTGCACTGTTTTGGTTGCTCTCCTCAGAACATGCTTGAGCTTGTCAATATCCCTTTTGAATTGTGGTATCCAAAATTGGGCATAGTATTTCAGGTGAGATCTGACCAATTCAGAATAAAGTAGTACTGTTATTTTTCCTTCCTAACTCTCAGTGTGCGTCCGCCTCACTCACACACACACACACACACACACACACTTGGAAAGTATGGGGTTCCTCCTTTAGGCTAGTAGTTTAGATGTTCAAAGTTCTCTGAGAGATTGTGTGTAATTGAGATCTAATGATTACATTTGAGGTGGCTGAAATGGAGAGTCTAACTATTCACGGTCCAGCATTTTACAAACCGAGTCTCTGCATGGGAGCAATACAATGTGTAAGGATGTGGGAAACAACCTTCTCTGTTGTGGTGCACCAGTTGTGGAATTACGTCTTTTTGGAGATCCATTGCAGGATAGGAAAAATAGTAGGAAAGGATTAATGTCATTCCCTTATGATCTCACGTCCTTTTTAATTTCTCTTGCATATTCCTACAAGGATCCCACCAAAAGGCTCAGGGTTAAGAACTCCAAAATCCAGTTCCTTAGGACAGCTGAGATGCTTCTATGTGGTTTCTGGTGCAGGCACAGGAGGACTGACTGTATGTAAAGAACACAACCCTTTCTAAGATGCTTTTACTTTATGTGAGTTTTTTAAAATTAATCTTGGAATTAATGGAACTATCATATTCTAATAATGAATAAAATATTTATTATTCGAGTATGATAGGTCCATCTGTGACCTAAACATTGAAATTCCCCAATTTTGCAGGACTAACAAAAAGTAAGTAGTAGTCTTATAAAATAAAATAATAATAAAAAACAAGTGAACTAGGCTTGGAGTAACAAAACATCTGGGAAATGGAAAATTTGTTGGCTCCTTAGACATTCTTCTCTTTTAATTAATTATTTAATCCAGGAATTAAGTTAACACTGAAGTCCCAAGTTAAGTCTATCAAGTTTAAATGTAAATATTGGCCAAGATCCTGCATTGCCAAACATCACTACAGGGATGGAGTTCCATGGTCATAATTACACCTGAGAATGCCAACCTCCCAAACCTAACTTTTCATTCTTACAGTGCCTTAACTGAAAGATTTTTGAGGTGTTGCAGAGTGGAGTGTAGGGAAATGACATCTGCCATGCTACCAGTCATGGAGCATACCAAAAGCAGGCAGCTAGAGTTCCTGCCCATGATTGATTGTTTCAGGGCATTCTATGACAAGGGCCAGGTCCAAACAGCCAGAAACCTCTTGGAACATCCTAGCGTATTCTAGCCCCAGAGATGCCCAGAATTTCTCCTGTTACCTTGGGCACTCTGTTGTGATGCCAGTTGGCTGTTGACACACCTGTCACACTGTGCCACCTGGCATCTCCATTGGTGCAAGTCATTCACCCTAATTGCTCTGGGGTCAGAATGAGGCACCCAGCATTGTTCATATGGCTGGGATTTTCATTCTGACCTCAGTGAGCAACATTCACCGGCACTGGTCAACACAACAGGATGCATTATAAATAGCCACTCCACATTGCAGTGGAGAACTCTGGTTCTTCTTCTTCTTCTTCTTCTTCTTCTTCTTCCCTTGGAATCAGTTCTGAACTGGCTGGGCATCATTCAAACAGCTCACACCAGAACCAGGGATTGGGGCCTGCATTGGCTGGTCTGGTTACTGTGGGAACAGGAGAAGGACATTTTATTTAGCCCATGTGGACAACCCTGAGAAGACTGTTGCAAATGTCATTTTCCAGTGTCCCAATCTGCTGTGCCTTGGAAACCCTGACTAAGGCACTGTCAGTCTGAAAAGATAAGATTGAGGGGTCACATTTGGTTGTTAACAACCATAAACATGAATCCCCAACAGTTAATGAGACTGTAAATCCAGTTTACAATCTTGTAGCCTCTAAACAGAATGCCCCCTTCCGCCTTCCACGCCGGACCACCGCCGACGCCGCCGCTGCCAGGGACTGCGCCTTTGCCGGGCGGCCTCCTCCCGGTGGTATCGGAGGTGCGCATCTGCGCACCGCCCAAGGAGTGCCGCCCACGGACTAGGAGCACCCCCGCGGGACTCCTTTGGGACCTTGCGGCCCACTGGCTTTGGCGATTGGCGGCCAGTTTGGGCGTGTGGGGCACTTTAAGGACCATCTGGGGGGAAGTTTGGGAGGAGCCCCGCCAGGTGAGAGCGGCGGGGATAAAAGCCGGGACGCCGGACCCTCCCGACACGCCCCCTTCCGCCTTCCACGCCGGACCACCGCCGACGCCG
>NC_056523.1:275172899-275177601 GCF_019175285.1 Sceloporus undulatus
TGCTTTTGAAAAGACATTGGATAAGCGTGGCTGGGGTCCGGGCTGCAGATGGCTTGACCATAGCTGAGTGCAATAACGCCTGCTTTTAAATTTAAATGTGACTTTATCACATTGGGGATAAGTCGCTTTCAAATGAATGCAATAATCTCTTTCATGACTGCGCCTAGACCACATGATAAGTGAAATACATTGCAAACTGATAAAATATTTTTTAAACTCACAAGTATGTGTGCAAGAGACCAATTTGGAATGGGACCATTGTGAATGAGTGAGTAGGAGAGTTTTAAACATTTCCTTTAGTTTTTTAAACATACATTTGCCACCTTTTAAACCTAAATCCATACAAATGGAAGTCCCCAACCCCTTTTTTATTCCTGGCACTTGTTGTGGGTGGACAGAATTTCTTTGTTTGGTTGGTTAAAAAACATGTAGGGGCTCCTTTAAGCCACTCCTGTGTGTATTTTTTTTTGTAATGGGAAAAAAAAAACAGCTAACAACATATTTTGGGACATTTTAGCTTTTGAAGATTTTACTGGAAAATAGCCACACAGATGCTATCCCTGAATAGCGAGTATAGATGTTGACAATACTGCATCCAAATCTTACCCTCTACATTGCAAACTGCAGTTTTTTATATTTCACAGCATGTGTGGGACAGAGATGTTTTCTTGCTTTTGAGACCCTTTTGTGTGTTTTCCCCCCCTCAGAGTAAATCTACAAGATGTTTTCTACAAAACAAAGAATTCTAAAGCCTTGCTATCTGCAAAGAACATGGATTTAGATTTGCAATTATTTATACCAGAACCCTTCCTATGTGAATTACCCTTGAGGAAAAAAGACTTGTGTGATCTGTCTAAGTGTGGAATCAAACTATTGTGTATGCTCTTCAAGATAAAATGGCTTAAGCACAATTTCCAAGCCTGCACTTTTGTAGAGATTATTCTGCAAATAGTTTTATTGTGATGAAAAAATTAAAAAAGAACTTCTAATCGCCTAGGCAAAACAAATCAAATGAAGAAGCCAGTGCTTGTTTATAAAACATTTTCTGAGCTTTGTGTGCATGAGTGAATTTTTTAAAAAGTCACATTGCCTGGTGTATGGCATTTTTTAAAAGAGCGAATTAAGATGCACTTCATTGCAAAAAGTGCTTAATAGTTGTCTGTGATTAAGGGTTATGCAGCCAGGAAGGATTAGAAGAAAAATACCTAAGAATATTTTGACAAACACTTCATTCTGTGCTCAGAAGTTTTAGATCACACATTTCTATTACTATATTTTGAACAGAGTTGGGTAGTTTCTTTTAACGTAAACTATAAATGACCTGAATAAACTATAAAGATGGGCCAAAGCTAACAAAATGAAATTAAATATGGAGAAATGTAAGGTATTGCATTTAGGGCGGAAAAATGAAATGTACAGACATAGGATGGTGGACACCTGGCTGAATGAAACTACGTGTGAAAGGGATCTGGGAGTCCAAGTAGACCACAAGATGAACGTGAGTCAACAGTGCAATGCGGCTGCTAAAAAAGCCAATGCAATTTTAGGCTACATCAATAAAAGTATAGAGTCTAGATCAAGGGAAGTAATAATGCCACTGTATTCTGCTTTGGTCAGGTCCCACCCGGAATACTGTGTCCAGTTCTGGACACCACAATTCAAAAAGGACATTGAGAAATTGGAGCATGTCCAAAGGACAGTGGAACACACTCCCTCAGAGAGTGGTGGAGTCTCCTTCTTTGGAGATCTTTAAACAGAAGCTGGATGGCCATCGGTCAGGTATGCTTTGATTGAGAGTTCCTGCATGGCAGGGGGTTGGACTGGATGGCTCTTGTGTTCTTTTCCAACTCTATGATTCTATAATTCTAAGATCTCTGATGATCTCTTGTGACGGGCCAAGGCAAATGACCTTTATTCTGTTCTCCTCCTCCTAGATCTGTCTGTGGCTTTTGACACCATTGACTACTGTTTTTTAGTTGATATATATTCTCTGATCTTGGGTTCTCAGATTCTGTTCTTACATGGTTTAAATTGTATCTGTCTGACAAATCTTTCACAGTGGTCACTGACGGTCAGGTTTTGTCTTCTGTCCCACTCTTTGTTGGAGTTCCACAGGGTTCTGTTTTGGGTCCCCTATTGTTTTCTCTCTACACACTGTCTTTAGGTAAGCTCATAAGTTCCTTTGGCTTTTCTTATTATCTGTATGCTGATCACACCCAGCTGTATCTTTCCACCCTTGGTCTTTCCTATTCACCCTGTGCAGGAAGCCTGCAGTCTTGGTTTCATTTTTGATTCCTCCCTATCATGTATCCCCCAGATTCAAGTTATAGCTAAGACATGTAGATTTTTCCTTTATAACATTGCTAAAATTTGACTGTTTCTTTCAGCCTCCATTACCATTGTTCTAGTCCATGCCTTAGTAGTCTCACAACTGGATTTCTGCAACCTTCTTTTGGTGGGGCTTCCTCTTTCTCATTTCTGTCCTTTGATTTCTGTCCAGCATTCAGCTGCACATATCATTATGTTGGCTCACCATTATGATCATATCTCTCCTTTGTTGTCATTACTCCACTGGCTCCCTCTCCCCCTCTGTATTCATTATAAACTCCTGTTGATGACTTTTAAAGCTCTGCATGGACTGGCCCCTCCTTACTTATTGCATCTTTCTTCCCCATACCTTCTCACTCGCACCCTCCATTCTGGCAACCAAGGGCTGTTGTCCCAGCTGAGGTTTTCTACTTCTCTCGCTTGGATCTGTCCCTTTTCTTTAGCTGCTCCTCACTCCTGGAACCTCCTTCCCCCTCGAGCATGATTCATCTTCTCTTTACCCAACTTTAAAACTGAGTTAAAGACCATTCTGTTCACTGAACCATTCCCAGACATTACTTGATTGTTATTTGATGTTTATTTTAATCTATTTGTATATTTTTGTTGAACAATATTGTGCATTAATTTTGTATTATATTCAATTTTTTAGAATGTATGCCACTGGCCAGTCCATTTTATTCTATTTTATTCTATTTTATGTACAGTGCTGTGTAAACTTTATAAATAAAGTAATAATAATAATAATAATAATAATAATAATAATAATAATAATAATAATAATAATTTTTGTCCTGTGTAGAAAACAGGATGTTTGCCAAAAAGAAAAAGAAAAACAAATCCATTTTTCTGCACAGAAATATCCTCTGCAACACTTTGGGATCTTCATATACTAGAAGAATACTGTTGTATATTCATTCCCACATTGGATTTACACTCTAGTACAAATGTCTATAAGGGTAGAATCTCCTGCTATGATTGTACCCATACCACATATCTCAAATAGGATTTTTACACTCCATAAAAGATCCTCTCTCTTTGCGTGTGCGTATATGTATGAGAGATTGAAAAAACATTTATTGTGTATGGCGCAAGACACAGAAACAGGACACTGATCATATACACAGAAATCATTGCTAATTTGTGCTGGATTTAGAAACAAGCTAAGTGAGCTATGGTTTAGGGCCTTGGATTATGAGTGATCATGGCATAGTCATAATGATTTTAGTCTGACTGACTTTTGTATTATGATTATTTTTATTTATTCATTATTTTTCTTTTTAAACTTTTACATAAAGTCTTACAGAGTTATTTATTAGTTTTGTTGCATTCATTGTATTGTACCTATACATTTTTATTATATTTTTATTCTTATTTTTATATATTTTACTCTCATGTTCTCTTATATAACTTTTATTTAGAGTTCTAGACAGAGTTTTATATAGAATTTTATCTTGTTTTTCTATTTTGTTTTGTGGTACTTTGAGATGGCCTACAGGCTAATCAATAAATATTGATTGATTGATAATCATTATATAAAAGATGATTAATGGTTTTTGGAGAATATTATGGGGCCTCTTAAACACTAAGACTTCAGGCTGACTTAATTCTTGATTTTAGAACTAGTTTATAAAGTCCTCAGCTTGCATTTGGGCGGTTTTAAGCTGGTAGGTAGTCATGTCATCCTGGCTGCAACATGACCATTATAAATTGCATAGATCAGTTAATCATAGTTTCAATTAAACAAGACCTGACATAATGAAATTAACAGCAGGAGATAGCAATAAAAAATAGGTGGATGTGGCTGACTGGTCTTGCTTCAAAGTGTGTATTTATACCTATTTCAGATATACACTCTTGATTTAGTACTTTATTAAACTGCTCTATAACTGTGGCATTATTAGCCAAGTGCGGGGGGTGCACACCACACCGTCTGGATCATGATGGAATGTGTGTGGGGCCCTCACCCCATGGGGAAAGAAAGATGCCATTGTTGCATTGATCATCCAGATGAGGGAGAACGGGAACACCCACTGCAACTTCTGCCATCCCCAGAGGCCAAGTTTTGACCCTCCCCCATTTGGCCCTCAAACCACTACAGCATGCTGGCTCATGTGAAATAGTTACACAATCAGAATAAATGACATAATCAAGTATAGGCATACCTCAGTTAACAAAGCCTCTGACAATGAAGCTCCTTTTTACATTATCTTCTCAAGCCTCCCCAGCCTCCCAATTTCCCTCCTCATGGAAATTTTAAATTCTAAAGTGTCATCAGCAACAAGAGGATTGTGGGGGGAAAGGCTGGAGGAACACAGATTTTTGGTGTTGGGTTGTCTGCAGTAAACAACGCAATCAAGATGGACTTGGGAAAGAG